>NC_052638.1:23589069-23594069 GCF_016161935.1 Mauremys reevesii | reverse complement strand
CAACAGCAGTGTAGTCAGAGAGTTAGATTGACATTGATAGCTGCCTGAAGCACATGCTAGCGGGGAGAGTTCTCATCTCTGTGTTATATGCCTTAGTGTCTTTGGTGAGAGCTGAAGATGAGTAGTAGTAGCATAGCAAGAGTGGGAGAGAGTCCACAGATCACAAATGTACGTGGGTGCACAGTGTGTCCTAAGTTTCCATCTGGATACTAGAGTCAACTCGCTGACATGATCTACTGTCAGGGCAGCTTTAGAGTAAAATAAAGAAAGTGCTGTATTCTGTGTCTTTCAGTACTAGGCAGGAGGTCTTTCCAGAGGGAAGCAGAGGGCGATAAACAGATGAGTCAGCCTCCTGTGTCCAGGTGCCTTACTCATTTCCTGGATGCCATGCTGCAACACATTCAGACATTCATCAAGTTACCAAACACTCCACAACAGCTACAGAAAGTCAATGAAGGTTTATATGTCATTGGTAGTTTCCTGAGTGTCCTGGGAGTGATTGACTGCATTCCCATTCCCATTGTGGCACCAGTAGATAATGAGATGTATAGGAATAGGAAGCATTTTCACAGCATGAACGTGCAGGTAGTGCATGGTGCCATGGAGCCTTGTTGCTAGTGTCCATGCCAAATATCCTGGATCCATGCACATTGCTTTCATATTTCAGTACTGAGCTAGAGAGTAAATTCATGGTTGCCTAGATCTGGACAACTGCTTCGGTAAGTCTGATTAAATATTTTTTATTTAATTTCTAATGGCTTATTAAAGAGCTTACAGTTTTATTAACATATATCTACTGATGTTGCAGGAGATAGCAGTTATTCTTTGAGGGATACTTTTATGTTCTCCTCTTTAACAATCTGCCAAATTTTAGGGCAAATAAATAGGATAAGTGAAGTCCTAAAATGTGCTCCTGGTTGAAGGGATTATTGGAAAGTCTGTACAATTACTTTCTGGTTCATATGCACCAGAGAGAGTGCACTTCAGTCTTCATCTCAGAAACTCTGTTAGGGGCTGAGTAGGAACATTTGCACAAGGTCAGACCTGGCCCATAAGAGTGGTGTTCCAGTGTTAGAGCAGACTGGATCAGAGATAGATGGGCCAAAAAAAATAAAAAAAATAAATAAAAAAGCATCAGTGAAACTGAGAGCAAATAGGAGAAGGAGAAAATACAGAACCCTTCAGGTCAAAAACAGCTTCTCATAGGGAAACCCGCCACTGAACTTTGCATGGCAAGGTGTGGGATGGAGAGTATCAAAGCATGAAAGTTTTGAAATGATAGAGAGAAATACGAAATAGAGCTTGGATTGCTATACGAGGCCAGTGGAAAAATATTCACCTTGTTAATAATGCCATATATACACATAAACATGCACTAGTTTAACTAAAGTGGTGTGTTTTATTCTGTATAGACCCTCTAATACCAGTTTAGCTCAATCTGGATTAAGATAAACCAAAATAATTTTTTCTTAAACTGAAATAAATTAGTTAAACTGGTTTAAAAACACACCTTTTATTAAACCAGTGCAATCACCTTCAAACCCTCTGTTAAAAACGCTGAGCATTGAGCAAATGGGGCAGTACTTTCTGGTGGGGAGTTAAAATCAGGAAATCTTCTCATCCATTTTGTTGTCCTGGATAGACAACTGACTTTGTTCCTACCTCCATAGAACTGGCTGAAGGATAAGGTACTTGCCAAGATTCTTCTCAATAAAGCCACACCAACCTCTATACTTATAGAACAAGTTATTACATATTTGATATAAGCCATCCATTGTGCTGCATTGGTTTTCTTTAATTTTCCTGATGAGCTCATTTTCTTAATGAGGCTTCTCTCCGAGTGTTCCCTTTCAACTCTGTTCACTTATTCCTCAAGCCTAATACATAATCCCAGGTCAGGTAGAGAAGTCTCAACCGCCACAGGAAGGTTGATTCCTTCAGTGTCATTGGTACACCATTCAGCTCTCTCTCTTCCCAATAGAGGACTTAAAATCTCTCCTCCTAAATAGTGTGGGTGTGTGGAATTCTCAGAAGTGGCAATAAAATTGCCACACAGCTAAATTTGTATTCACTTTGAACCGGAATGTCCAGGCTATGTAGTGCTGACATGTCCAGGCTATGTAGGTGCAAAATAGTTTGTGTTCTCTGCCGCAGGGCCTCTTACTCTGAGGATCCTCTAGAGATAAGATACTATGTAGCTTTCCTGACCCTTCCCTAAAAATACATAAAGAAATAATTCATTATGGTAAACTAAGAGCTCTTGTTTTTGCTTGGTTTCTTTCCACTTCTTGCTATGACTGCTTTGTGCAGTGAAACTAACTTCTGCAGATGTTATGTATGTTATAAAGCAAGATCCATCATTAAATTGTCTTCTTCAGTGGAGTAGCATCATCATGGTTGCTGTTGCAGATGAGGTTCCTGCTTATTACTTGTATTGGCCCCATCTATTGGGAGATTCTGTAGAAACTGGACTTTGTAAACCAGGAGAGACAGATAGAATGTCTGTGCTCTAATTCTCATTTGTATCTTTTCCCATTGCAATATATGTCATTAATAAGCTGAACTACACTGCAAAGTTTAGCTTGATAGAAGTGTGTTATCTCTTGAATATACATGTTCTCTGCATTATTTTTGAATACATTAGAACACGAGAACATACATTATAGCAACAGGAAAAGGCCACGTAGGCAAATGTGCTTGAATTTTATTAAATTCTGCCGTCTGCTTCCTTCACAGTATTCTTTGATTCATGAGGAACAGATCTATTTTTAAAAGATATTCTTCAGTTACCTTCATCCATAGCTTATTTCATATTTTACCATCCATTGGATGAAATCATGCTTAAATTCCTTATTTATTTCCAGTTTCCTAATGTATAAGGTTACACATTTAGGTTCTGATTCCAGAACCTTCTTTGCATGGGCAGCCCTGTGCAGAACTACGTTGATGTCAGTGGCTCTCCATTTAGACACAGAGGTCCACCTGTATTGTACAGCTTGCAGGATCCAAGCCTTGGGTTCTGAAACTCTTAACAAATTCTCTATGGAACTTTATCCATCCTTTACCTTAACATGAAAATCTGCTAGGGTACCCCCTTTCCTTCCTGGGTTACTCGGGAGTCGGCAACACTCATCTAAATGTGTAACCTTATACATTAGGAAACTGGAAATAAATAAGGAATTAAAGCACAATAATTTCATCCAAGGGATGGTAAAATATGAAATAAGATATGGATAAAGGTAACTGAAGAATCTTTCAGGTGCCTGATGTCAACAATAAAGGAGATGCTGAGTATCTCAGTGGTGATGTTGGATAGGTGGCAATCCTCTGTCCACCCCTCTGCTGCATCCGTTTACTTATAAAGGAAATTAATCTTGCTGGTGTCTCCACTTGACTGGGCCCTTGGGAGTCTCCTGGAATAAATATGAGCTGATCTATGCAATGGGTCTCACTTAAAAGTACCAATTATAAACATACTCAAGTATAAACAACAAATATCCTCTTAGAGTTAATGCACCTTTACTTAACAACTTAAAAAAATGTCACAACCGCTTCAAATCAGTAGGGTGCACTTCAATAAATCAATTAATAAATGCAGTTTACAGTAGTAAATGAGACTTAGCCAACTTAAATTTACATTAATACCATCTGCCCCAACCCAGCGTGTACACTCCTCTGAATTTCAGAGTTCTAGACACTTGCTTGCATAGGCATGCTTGAAGATCTTGAAGCACCCTGTTGGTCCAGTAAAACAATCCAGCCAAGCCAACAAGGGGCAGAGCAATTCTAACTTGGGATCATTCCAAGCTGCACAACCCCTCGAAGATGGGAGGTGTTATAACCAGAGGTCGCTAATCCTGGATCCTGGTTAGACAATGAGACCACTCTGTCTCTTCTCAGACCCCTTAGAGTCTCTTCCCCTGTAAGCAGCTTCCCAAACAACAGAGGTGGTGGTAACTCACACTGCCTTCACTGCATGCCAACCTCAGTCAGTTCTGGGCACAGCAACAGTCTCTGTGCTGGCTCTCAACGAAGCCCAACAATAGTGTCCATGGCTTTCTGCTTGGTCAAAGCCCCAGCAATTTCTCAGCAGCACCTTGTAGCTTTCTAACAGCTCCTGTCTTAGACAGAGCTCCACAAAACAATCTCAGCTCCTCCAACCAGGATCTCAGTCGCCCTGCAAGATGGAGCCCACCAAATGCTCTCCCTGCATCCTCTGGAAGTGGAAGTTTCTCTCTCTTCTCAAAGGCGTCATGGGAGTTGGAGTCTCCACTCAGGATCGTCCCAACTGGAACATTCCCAGTTAAGTTCAGAGGCCTCTCTAGTAGAGGGTGTCTACACAATACTTTGGGTTTTTTTAATGATTAGTTGATGTTCTGGATATAATGAGTTACAAATAAAGTAGTTCCAGGATAGGACACTTCCACTTTTCAAGTGCCCTTTCATCCTCTTATTGACTCCACTTCTCTCTCCTCGTCTGTCTGGGTGATCAGTTTTATTGCAGGCACACTTCTAGTGTTAATAAGATCAACATATGAATGGTTGACCTCTTCCAGTTGTCTCTGCAAAATGATGTAATGCACCATATTTTGAATCATCTTTTGTGCTCCCACAGACATTTCTTATTGCACCCATGAAAGTTGATAGTATGTAATATTCTGTTCGATAGCCATGTCATCTTTGTAGAATCTCCTCTCAGTCTCCAGAAACACACTGAACATTGTAGTGGATTTCTGGACCAATGGTCGCATATTTTGCATTAGAAAATGATGAATCCTCATTTTATGAATGTTACTAAATTGTCCTGAGATTGCATGATGCAAATAGCAGCAGATGCCATGGAAAGACATTACACTCTGTCACGGAACTGTAAAGCATTAGAAACTAGATGAATATCACTATCAATTCACAGAATTATCAGGCAACAAACATATCAGAAGTGGCCTTGGATATGACTTTTGGCCGAACATTCTGAGTGGTGGTGCACCCCTTCATCTGGT
>NC_052638.1:23386569-23584069 GCF_016161935.1 Mauremys reevesii | reverse complement strand
GATTTTTTTTCTTCTACACATTTTAAAATGTGTGTGTATATATCTTGGATGTATGTCATATATCCCATCGCTTTAGATCCCAAAGCACTTTACAAACTAGAGTCCTAACCCCACAAGGATTTACATATGCTCTTCAGTTTACAGAGCGAGAGCAGTCCCATTGAGTTTCTTAGCCCTGATCCAAGGCGCCCAGGGCCGCTTCCACTGAAGTCAATAAGAGCTTTGCCACTGACTTTGAAGGGGAAAGTGGATGAGATCAGGCCTTGTATGTATAGGAATCACTAAGTCATGTAGCTGGGGTGGAGCTTGGCAGCTGTTTAACTATGCTTAGTAATGAGTGCTTAGCACTTTAAGGATAACATTTTAAGCATACAAGTATTTAGAACAAGCAGTAAACAGGAAGTTGTGTGTGTGTTTGTGTGTACTTAGATTGTAAGCACTTTGGGGAGGAGACTCTCTTCCTGTTTTGTGTTTGTACAGTGCCTGGCATAGTGGGGGCGTGGTCCGTGACTAAGGTTCCTAGGTATTACTGCAGTACAAATAATAATAATGTATGTATGTATGTATAATGGGATAGATTCTTTCCTGCATCCAGGAGCCCTTGCCATGAGCAGGAGGAGGGGTCAAGGAGCTGGCCTCGTTCTGTGGGCTGGTCTTCATCAGCCCCCGTGTGACTTTAGATACCATGTGCCAACTTATAATTAGTGGAGTAGAGTCACCTTCCTCCAATATGCTCCCTACACTGAGTGGGGGTGGTTGACACAGGTGCTGGCTCCCCCAGCTTTATGCCAGATTCTTAGATGGCATAAAGTGAGAATGTACTCAGTGGATGTATGTGTGTGTGTGTATGATGGTATATGCACAACAAAGGCTAAAGTACTACATGTGTGTGACTGGTTTTAAGTGCATATTTTATGCTTGCAAAATTAAAAAATGGCTTTAGCTTAAAAAAAACATATGGCTTATAATGCCATTTACTTGCACTAGGATTGAATCTGGCCCTGACTGCCATGTGGATTCAGTATTACATCACCATTATAAACATGGATAAACTGAGCTGCAGAGAGGTTAAATAATTTTCCCACAACAAATTAGTGGAAGAATTAAAAGTAGAACCCAGGCATCTTGACTCCTCCACCCCACTCTAAACACTAGACCATAATAAGTTCCTTTTCAAAGGTAGCTTTCTGACTTTTACTATGTATACTCAACAGTTTACACATTTCTAACAGGTGTATTTCTGCTTTTTTGACTAGTTCAGGGAAAGGCAACCTATGGCACACGTGCCAAAGGCAGCACGTGAGCTGATTTTCAGTGGCGCTCACACTGCCCGGGTCCTGGCCACCGGTCCGGGGGGGCTTTGCATTTTAATTTAATTTTAAATGAAGCTTCTTAAACATTTAAAAAACCTTATTTACTTTACATACAACAATAGTTTAGTTATACATTATAGACTTAGAGAAAGAGACCTTCTAAAAACGTTAAAATGTATTACTGGCACGCGAGACCTTAAAGTAGAGTGAATAAATGAAGACTCGGCACAGCACTTCTGAAAGGTTGCCGACTCCTGGACTAGTTATTCCTGATGAAGTAGAGAAAGGCCATCCAGGGGGACAGTACAATGCAAGTGTGCTGTTTAAACAAAGTTATCTTTCATTTATTTCATGTTGAGGGAGGGGTGGAGGTGGGGGAGATTCAGGGTGGACATAACTAAAATGAGTTTCTGCTAGAGCTGAAAACAATTGACAACTGATGTGACTCTTCATAAAGCAACTGAATTGCAGGTTGCAATCAAAGATTTAGTATAAACATGTGTACCTGATATCTCTCTTCACAGTAGTGTGCAGTCACATGAGCAATGGGTAAGACTAAAAGAACTGCCACACAAAGACCAATGGTTCTTTTACACTTAGGTTAAGACTCCAACAAGACTGTTACTTGAAAATAGGCTTCATTGGGTGTACACACTAAAATATTATTTACATCCATCATACATAAGTTTTTAAATAATATCATTAAAATGTTCTTTAGCTATAATTGTATGAGATGGATGCACCTGCCTGATGTAGATATTACACCGTTATTGCTGTTGTACTGTAAAAGGCCTTTTTTAAAGATTCCTAATGGTAATGAAAATATTCTGATATAGCATTAAGGATTTTGCTACTGAAGTGTGTTTAATGTAAATATGCTGTCAGATACCCTTCAAGTAATTGACAAGAGCAGATGATTAGCAGTGTTCTCAATAGTGTTTTTGCATAATCTTACATTTTGACAGAACTCTTCAGCGGCTTGTTATTGTCAGCGCTCTGCAATCAGTATTACTTTTTCCTTGACAACATTTACTTTGTCATTATAAATCTTGTAAGTGGTCATTTAACTTGTTCAGTATGCATGTAAGAGTATCATTACTAACACAGTTTCTTAACAGGAAGACATTTTTCCAAATATCGTGAAAGTAAACTTTAAAAAACTCTGAATGAAGTAGGTTGACTGCTATTTCTCTGAAATACTCACCTGTATCAGTGGTAGTCTTATTTATTATATGTTTCAGTGATTATTTTGTTCAATAAGAAGGAGATTACATTCTCATGTTGCCTGTCAAATTCATCTTGGTGGTTTTGGGCTTTTTGTCAGTGTTTTCATTCTTTATTGTTATTGTTTTAGTTATCATTTACATCTAACTGGCCAAAATTAAGCAGTTGTTATCCATAAGCATTCATAATTACTTACAGTATGTAACATTAATAGCCAATATAATAAACCATCACCTTTATTGAAGCATCTCTTGTTTCTACAGCAGTTCTTTAATCTGTCTCAATAGATTTCTAGTGTACAGCTCATATAGATTTGGTCAGTGACAAGGGTTAGAGTAGTCTTGTAGAACATTTACTTGTAGCTGTGAAAAGCCCACATTCATCAGAGGATTAGGTCGATCAGATTGTACCAGGATCAATGGAAGGCCTGTGTGATCCCTCTTAGGCTGTAATGTGTTCACCTTCTTTGGAGAGAATTCACATACACACACATTTCTCTGTCTTAAAGCCATTTATCTCAGAATGTCAAATTGCAATAATTAACCATTATTGATCTTAAATTCAATTAACTTCATTAACACAGGTCATGATGAGGGTGCTTGTAAGGGAAAGGCACTTGACAAGTGTCTTTTCTTATGTGACATTGAATGTTCACAGTTGTGGCTATAAACTACCATAGGAACATCTTTTAAAAATGACAAGAGTTTGGTTGGTGACTAAGAGGAGATGTTTTAATCCCCTCTCCCCTCACTATTTAGATTTCAGGTTTTCCATTGTATTCCCTTTTCAGGAATCCGTGAACCTTGTACTTCCAGCTTGTGATTTTAGTGGGGTATTTAGTGAACTGCCCAACAGTGCAGTTCATTAGCTAATGCAGGACAGAGACCCATTTCCAAAATAGTATGATTAGCAGATGAATGAAATGAATATTCAGTGTCTCTCTCTGTTGTACAATACAAAACAAAATGGAAACATCTTGTACAGGGAAATCCTGAAGTCTTTACTCAGTTCTTAGTCCTAACTCAGGCAAAACTCTCTTATTGTAGCCGTTAGGAGTCCCTAAGTAGGGCTGAATAGAAACTGCGTAAGGACACCAGGTGTTGACCCATAACAAAGTCTTTTCATGGAGTAACTTCATTGGAAGTGGAGATTCACAAAGCTGAAATGCAATTTGCACAGTGCAGTGCATTGAAACAGTTTGGGAATTTCATTGTATTTCACTGTTCACATATTGCACAGAGTTCATTATAAGCAGGAGGTGCACCTAAAACTGCTATTGAAGCCACTGTATAAGCGACTTCAATTGGAATTTAAGGTTCACCAGGAATTAAAGATTAGGCTTGAAGGCCTTTTAACGTAAGGAAAGAATTAGCCAATGCATTTTGAACGTCTTGAACTGCTATGATCATTTAAAAAATACTCTATTAGAATGATTTCTACACTCCAATTGAAATAATTTTTAAGGTAAAATCATTATTGTACACCTGAATTTTAAAATGTAGCATGAAGGTTTTGCTACACATCCAGAGATCCATGTTTATTTTTCATCTTGCTAATACTAACACAGAGCCACTGTTCAGGTCATTAAAAAGGTTGCAAGATAAGTACAAATTAAAAGCAACCAGGAACACGGGAAGATTACAGAGAGTAAAGATGTAATATTTTTTCCTAACATTCTCAGAAATTCTAAGTAATAATTAGAAGAATAGAATCAGATAAATTTGGGGAGAGGGGATACCATTCATGAACAGATTTCTGAGACAATTAAATGGTCATTTTGTCACTGCATTTGCTATTTCCACTCCACTATACAAAACATTTGCAGAGAAGAGGCAGGGCAGAAGCAGAATGGTTTGATTACGGCATTTGATCATATGAAGAAACTAAAGTTCCCTTGCAACATCTGTTTGCTTAGTGAAGGATTATAATAATTAAGAACTATTAGAGCCATATTGAGAACTTTTATGTTCATGACTATTTATCCTGGAGTTGGCTGTGAATCTTGTATTAGTTTGTCAAATGCCCTATATACCTCCCAATGATTAAAAAACGCTACCCAAATGTTGATATCAAGCCAGGAGTTGTGGCATTGTTTTTGTTTGTTTTTGTTTTTAGAATCCATTCATTAAAGGGTTTAGTGCATGTAACCTTGTGCTGATAACAACCTTTTCCAAATAGATTTGTGTTTCCTGAGGATTTGATGGAATAATTTTGCCAACAAAAAGAAATTGATAATTTTGAGGTCAGAAAACCACCACGTAAAGTGTGTCAGTAGCTAAATATATGGTCCAAATCCAAACTATGGTTAAGGCTACAATACTGTCTCTCTGTCTCTCCCTGCGGACACATGACTCTCATTGTATTATACACCTGCATAGAGTGGAGAATTCGACACAGTTCTGTACGTTGCAGCCAAGGAACCTGCCCTGGAAACCAGCAGGAACTGGAGTTATGTCTTGCTTAGAACTGGTCACATTATTCATAGTGAGTAATTCATACAAGAAATTTAACTTTAGCTGAAATAGCTGCAAATAGACTAATTTTACTAGTTTATTTGTTAATTGGAATTGTTGCATTCACTTCAGCAATTAATGATTTACCATTTGTAATTGACTGCTTTGCTTAGTATTGTTCCTACTTTCTGGTTGGCTGACTGATACTTGAAATATTATAAGCGGGAGGAGTACAGATATTGAATACCATATTCACCTGTGAATAGCTCTGTTCTTTGGCAAATAGGTGTATTTTTACAGAGAACAACCATTCTCCAATAATTTGTGTGCACTGAGCTAGGTGGGTGGGTGAACTGTTTGCCTTCACATGTATGAGACGTGAACAAAAAAGGACATGAATGTGGTCAAAGCAAACAGCAATTCAGAACCTGAATGAATGGTCACAAGCACTATTTTTCTGGTTGCCTTGCTCTTACTGTGATGCTGCTCATAAAGGACAAGGTTGTGCTTGGCTATTACATGCATGCAGTGAGGGGAGGAGGTAAGAAGCCTTTGCACAGATTGCAGAACGGCCAGAAAAAATTCCAGTCCCTGAGTTCACAGGACCACAGGGACTGGCTCAGCATGTGTAGTGGCTCAAAGGGGGCAAGGAGGAGGCAGGGTCCTAGCTCTATCCCCCAACAGTGTATGGCAATGGGCATACGTGGTGTTTGCTCCTTGGAGCTGCATGAAGCAAAATGCCTCCTGGAGCTCCCTCTAAGGCAGTGTGGCTTTACACTGCTCCTAATGTAAATGGCACAGTGCAGGTCTTGCTGCTGTCAAATAATAGTTTGCTCCAGAGATTTGTGATCACAGATTCTGGGCTTTGCGCAATGGACACAATTGTGGGCATTTCACTGGGGAATTCAATCCTTAATTATTTTTAAAGATTAAAAGTGTCAATTATTTCTAGTTTTGCGCACATGCAGAGGAAGTTTAGGAACAGAAACTAGAACTCCAGATTCCTGGTTCTGTTCTACTTATGTGTTTTGCCTGTATCCCTTCATTATAGAAACTAACTTAACAGGTGATTTAAGAATTCTAGGTTCCTTTCCTAGAGTTTCTATGTGACCTTAAGCAAGTAGCTTAACTCTCTGTGCTTTCATTTACCCTTTCTACAAAATGGGGATAATAGCACTTACCTATACTACAGGGGTGCTGAGAGGAATAGTACATTAATGCACGTTAAAGCTGTTGAGCTCCTTGAATGGAGGGCCTGACTAGAAAGGCCAAGATGTTATAAAAATTCATCTGCTATAATAACTTCAGTTTTTCAGGTGTGTGTTAAATGTGTTTATTACTACTTGCCCTGGGGAAATACATTGTGACTAAGGGAATAATATAAACGAGAGATATGAAGAATCATCTTTGACTTATCAAACTTTTAAGCAGTAGTTGGTTTCAGACAGGAGAATGCCTTCCTTATCTGAATAAGTAGCCTGAGTAAGTGCCTTCTGACGACTTAGTCTCATTTGTGGGCTATGCTTGTTCCAAACTGCATAACATGGAGACGAGATATGTGAGATTTTTCAGACAGAAGTTTACTGAACCTGAGTAATTTGAATGGGAGATTTGGGTTCTGCTGCTCTTTCATTTGAACTACACCTAAAAGCAAGGAAGCATGGGATTCAAGTGACATGAGAATAAGGTGCTTAGTGTAGATTTCCTTCACTCTGTGTTCAGACTGGTCCACGTTTCAGTGTAGCAGAAACTGTTCTTGTTATCATCTGTTCCCTATGTATTCATGTCTATGTAATTCTCTTCTCTAAATGCTAACAGTTGATTTGCGCTCTCTGAAGTTGCTCCAAATGTAATACCAGTACAGGATGCTGGATTAGAGCAGCTGGCTAGCTTCCTGTGGCCTATTTCTGAGCTTTCTGTATCAGACAGCTGCAGTACTTTCAGCAAAGAACCAAATGCTAATACACTTCAAAGTTTCTGGCGCCTAATGATAGCCACCCATTACACTGGCATGTTGTCACATCCATCCCCACTCCGATCCCCAATAATTTAATACCACATTATTATTGGCATGAAGAAGCTGCAGATTTATTAACACACAAAATATCCAACTAAACAAGCATTAATCATGCACATTACATCAAATTAACATGTAGAAAATTAATATTCTTGACCTTGCCAGTGGGCAGAATAATAAATCTTGGAGTAGAATATTACTCCAGTGGAAGGTACCAACTACTCCAGCCAATGTGTGAGAGAAGCATGGATCTCTCCACCTGGAAATAACATTTCACTCCAGCTACAGACAGTCCCACCCCTAGGAAACAGAGCCTCTCTAAGCAGGAATAATAGCTAGATTGCCATGCCTCTTGTAAAGAAAGCATTGCCATTCGCCATTTATGTTGCCACTCTTGGGGGAGGGGGGGAAAAAAGGCAGTCCACCCCTAATTTCTATTAGATAGCAAGGCGCTTCTGAAACGTGCCGATTGACAACAACTTGGGGATCTTCTTTTTAATCCAAATAATTAGTACATTCTGGACAATGATGGTACAAGCCTTTGCACAGCATTCACCGCCACTAGGCTTCAGGTTGATTTTCAGTGGTGTATAGCTCATTCAGTGCTCCACCTCTATGCAGAGAATGCCAGTTCTGTTGGTTTTTCTGTGATGTTTGTATACATCTTCAAGGAACTGGACTGAGATACCGATTCATTTTCCCTATGTTTCAAAATTTCCATCGGACAGTAATCATTTTCATTCACTACCAGCCTGGGTTGGTTTTCATCCAGTGATCTACTCTAAAGGTGAAAAGTTCCATTCCAAACCCCGTGAGCTCTTCCCTCCTAAATCCCTCACTTTCTTAGTTATTTCATACAAAAATGTACAGGCAGACCAACAACAGGATATCCCTTGTCTGTTACTGATAGCAGTGAACACTCATTGTGTATGTCTGGTCTGTAATTTATGTGCTGTCTATTGAAAGAAAATAAAATTTTTCTATTGTTGTGCTCAACATTTTGTGCTGGAATCAGATCCCTGTCCAAAGAACCAGCCATATCAACTCAGACTGTGATCTCCTGAGATCTCAGACAATAAGCAACATCAGGCCTGGTCACGATCATTTCTGCTCCCAACCCCTTTCTTTTTGTCCTCCCTTTTTAATGGAAGAATTTAAACTGCTTCATATTTTTTAAAGGGCTTTGAAGCTTTTGCAAGGTGCACTGAAAATCAACTGAATGCTTGGGCCCTTCAAACAGATGGATTTTTATATCTTGTATAGATAAATATACATGCAGAGCAGATTCTGCTTCCCCTTTCTTCCTCTGCAGAACATGGTTCTGCTGCTCAGTGAGCAGGGGATGGAATGCCCTTTTACGGGCCCTGTGTACCATGTTACTCAGTGACTTCTATGCTGCCGCCCAACGGTTTTTAAGGTGGAGTGGAGGATATGCTAAGGTGTGAATCTGTCACAAAGCAGATTCCCTGGCTGAAAATGTGACACCGATGTATGGAAGCAACCTGAATTTCTGAGGCTGCAGTGATGGCGATGGAGCAGCTCCATAGCCAGCGAGGGGGATTTTGTTTATACTGGGCTTGGCACCAGGAATTACCCATAATAAGTACAAAGAGAATGTAATATTAGACATTATTATATGGCGTCTTTCAAGTGGAGAGGAGAATTGTGTAACTCATAAGTATTTGAGCAAAGTGAAACCCTCTTGAGTTGTGCTGTGGTCTTTCCAAACTAATTAAATTAGAGCTGTCCCTGTTTGAGTCATTTTGGGCAGGAGAGAGGCTGTGTTCACAGTGTGTGAAGAAACCTGGCATAAATGAGTGCAAATCCATTGGCTTCAGTGGAGTTGTGCTTGCTTACATCAGGGCTGAATTTGGCCCAGGGCGTCAGCAGAGCCATTACCAGTATAAACATTTTGATTTAGCCGCACAGTAGCCTCCCATATTTATAGAAATACGATGGACTGATATTAGTTCCCATTGCTTGCATGGTGTCCATGGTGTGTGTATGGAGCATGTCTGTGAGTATATCCATGTATGTATAGTATGTGCATGTATAGATTGTTTTGGGCAGTGATGTAGCACATGTTATTTCTGCTAGCGAAGAAATGATGCATAACTCAGTTATGAAGGTAATTCCCTCTTGTAGGAAATGAATTCCATTATATTACAGCTTACTGTTACGTATTTATATTAAATGTGTTAATTTCATTTTTACCTGGCAGTTTAGTTAATAATTATAACAAATGTTAATGAGGGAGCTGTCTGTTCTCGACTTCTCTCTACCTGTACCAAGGATAGGTTTCTTAACTCTTCTGATATCTTACTTTTCTGTACAAACCAGGGCCATTCCAGGAAAAGCGTTTTCCTGGTTTTGTCAAATGGTCTGTCACAATCATAGACACATTTGGGTTGCAAGTGACTTCAGCAGGGTCACCTAGCCTTGCAGGATGTAAAGTGAAAAGTTTTGTGTGGAGTTTGTTTGTTTGTGTGAAGGGGAAAAAAGCCAGAACAGAACAACATAATTGCTTTCATTTCAATTCTTACTAACTTACTTTGCCTTTAGAAGCACCTTTAAAGTCACCCCCCCAGACTGTGCTGTTGAGGTGTTTAAAGAACAGTCACACACACACCTCACTGTTTCAAACATTTACTTTACATATGAAAAATATTAAAATAGGAAAAAGGACAAAGAAAATAAACCCACACAAATAAACATGGGAATGGGCGACAGGGGATGGATCACTTGATGATTACCTGTTCTGTTCATTCCCTCTGGGGCTCCTGCCATTTGGCCACTGTCGGAGACAGGATACTGGGCTAGATGGACCTTTGGTCTGACCCCGCATGGCCGTTCTTAGGTTCTAACATTGTTGCGGCTTGCATTTAGTGGCCAGAGCGGATAGATGGAATAAATAGGTGACCAGCTCCGGGATGGCACCAGCTCCAGTTGGTTTGGATGAGGGTGGTTTACGTCTTGCTCCTTCTCATAGGTACCCTCATCCTCAGCACGAGGGAAGGGCATAGAGGTTCTTAGCACAGGTTAGTTCTCTAGTGGAGAGAGTTGTGGGTAGAACTAAGTGTCATCTTCCCTGTCACTTGTTTAACTGGATAACCTTACTGCACTGGACCCAAATAACTGCCTAGAGCTGAAGAGGGTGCAGTCCCCTTTTCCCCCATGTTGTTTTGGGATTAGTTCATTAAAGTTGCACCTTCATATGCTGAACCAATTCCTCCTCTCCATGCCTTATTTCCTGAATCAAAAACTCTGATGTCACAAACGCAGCTTCATGACTCCAGCTTGGGAAGGAGAAGGGCAGTTATTGAGGCGGTAGCTCCTAGTTAACAGGCAGATATGCTTGATAATGGGTAAAAAGGGCAAAGAAAGCACAAAAGGGAAATGGATTTAAATTTAAATGCGCTACATGCTGGAGAATTCCAGCTAACATAAAAGTTACTCTTCTAAAAGCGGTGAATGTGACAACACAAGTGGCTCGGACCAAGCAAAATTCCAAAGGTTTCAATAGCCTGAGAAACAGAAATGTAAGGAAAACCAGCACTAATCAGGGACTAGATTGTTCAAGCTTTGCTCACGCTGGTGAGCACCTATTCACACAAATAGTTTTAACGTCCAGGAACTACTCCTATGACTACTCACTGTTATGAGGGTGGGTGGCACTCTCTAGCCCTACATGAATAAAGGGAGAAAAAGCCAGGCACACTTATAGACCGCCTCTGTGTGCTGCCTCAGGATACAGGTGTGAAAAGGAGATCTTCCTAGGTCAGGTAGTGTGACAGTCACTTCTCTTTTCCTTTATGCCGTAAAGAGGGTGTGATTTCTGTTCGGTAAGGGAGGCACAGGGACAGGAGTTTTTATTTTAAACAAATATGAACAAAAACACACCTATTTTTACAAAGAAGATTCCACAGAAAAGGATTGTACTATTTCAGGCCACATTTGCTTTTACATCATATGGCCTGCAACATAATTTCTTTCTTCCTTTTCTTTTAAAATGCATGTTTCTTGGAGCTTTGGAATTGTTCTTCAGTTACTGATCATTGGTAGCCAATTATTCAGATATTGTCATTGTCTTAAAATTCTCACTTTCAGAGGGTGGTTTTCACCTTTTGGGTCTGCTGGGCTACCTGATTCCACTGGAATTGAGAAATACCCTGATGCAAATAACGAAAATAAGACAACTTGTGTTGCTCCATAAGAGGATGAAAGTGCTGAATGAATGACATTGTGCGATTGTAAACACTTTGGAGCTTGGACTGTTTCTCTGTCAGTGTTTATAATATATATAATATAAATATTTCCTAGTAATGATTAGAGAAGGCTTACAATCAACCTAAGTATTTCCAGATAGCATAAAATTACAGCAAAATAGATAGCAGTTACATTGTCTTTAGATTCAACTTACGTATTTTTAAATTTAAAAATACAATCTTGACATCTCTTCAGATACATTGCACATTTGATCTGCAACACCTATGCACAGTTGTGTGTTGCTCTGACTTCATATGTTTGTGCTTTCAACGGTTTAACTCAGAATACAAGGGCCAGATTATAACCTCACATGGTTTGAAGCAGTTTTGCTAAAATCATCCACGTGAGAAGGCACTAGTAAAAAAAATTTTATATTTCCCAACTGATTGCACCATACTCCTTTTGAAACTGGAAGTCCAACTTCAGTGTTACTTTAACAGTTATATTGTCATTAGTGCTTCACTTAAACACAACCACCCTGAAAAGAAGCATGAAAGATTTCTAATGATAGATACATGGTACAGTATATATCCATTATACTTTTCTCTTTTTTCCACTGCCCTGGATGAAACAGC
The DNA here is from genome assembly GCF_016161935.1 of Mauremys reevesii. Lineage (NCBI taxonomy): Eukaryota > Metazoa > Chordata > Testudines > Geoemydidae > Mauremys > Mauremys reevesii. The sequence continues at coordinate 23,572,221 of NC_052638.1, read as the reverse complement.
TTCATTTGATCAATATAAGGTGTACACTCTTGCTTGAATAAACAGGCTGCATAGATTGTTGTATATGCTGAACTGTGCCATGCGTGGCCAGATGCCCTCACATTCCAGGTGTGTTGTGAAGCCAGATGCTTTCAGCCATCTGAAAACTATGGATACGTACTGCAATTGCGTTTTTTCTAAGCATATTATTATTTTGGTAATAGATATCTAGCAAGTTCTCCATGTATGGTTATATGGTTAGTTTAGTTCTTTTAAAAAAAACCCAAACTGTTATCTAATATGCATATATTTATATGTATTTTATCTTTTCACTTATCTTTAGACTAAAGCGTTCAGTAGAAATAGATTAGTTTGATCAATTACTGATCGTGCTCTTAATGTTTTGATAGAATTTTCCTTCCTAAAGGCATTACTTTTATGTGTAAAATACACATAGAGTGCCAGTATGAAAAACGAACATAAAACTAGTCAGTTCCTAACTATCCTATTCAGGAAGAGTGTATTAGATTTACATCACCAGTTGCATTACTTAAAAAAAAAGACAGAATCCCTGTTGGGTGCCCATGTAGCTTATGCTGAGTAAATATTGACAAAGTAGTCTAAAGAGCAAACACTTTGACATTTGTAAGGTCCAGTGGAAGGTCTTGTATATATTTATACAGCAAGAATGAGTACAGCATACCAATTTTCTTGAACTTGCTCCTGACATAATTCTGCATGGGCTTTCTTGTTGGGGAGAGAAGTGTGTTTAAATGTGAATGGGTCATTTGTTGCATCCATAATGAATATCTTGAATCACTGTTAGTCAGGTATTTCCGAATTTAGAGTCACCAGCTTTACCACAAAAAACAGAATAAAAAAAGAAATCTTGTTTTTTAATGTATTGTAATCAGCATACATTGTTTTTACTTTGTAGGAATTTTATTGATAATTTTGTCCTTTATATTTATTGAAAATTGAGTCTCAAAAATGTAATGAGTAAAAAATGCTTGCTTAATTTAAATTGTGAATCTGTCTGTTAAGAAATGCATTAGGGGTAGGAGAAGCATAAGACATATTAATTGACAGACAGGAGCTGCTGTCTCTGAGGTTGATACAAGTAATTTATTACTTTAGAAATGAATGCCACCTCCAGAATGTGCTTCATTAATTTCAAATTTAGTTTTAATTTCAAGCTGTTGCCCCTTGAGAAGAATAAGGTGGCAAATTATGTTTGAAGAGCAGATTTTTTTTCTTGCTCTGAAGAAACATTAAATTTTAACTGTTTAATTTTACAAATAAATGCAGTTCTTTAGCTGAAATATTTAAACAGCTGATGGAAAGTATGATCAACAGTCACTAACTCTTGTTGTTTTTGTTTTGTTCACAATAGCCTATGTTTCAGATGAACTGAAGGCTGCAGCACTCGTGGAGGAAGACATGGAACCTGATGAAAATGCAATTGATGGGGAACCTTCAGCAAAATATGTGTGCCCGGAAAAAGACTACAGTAAAAACTGCCAGAGCTACCAAAACTCTCCAGCTGCTGAATTTTCCAGCCATGAAATGGACAGTGAGTCACACATCAGTGAGACAAGTGACCGCATGGCAGATTTTGAAAGCAGCTCTATCAAAAACGAGGAGGAGAGCAAGGAAGTTGCAATACCACTTGAAGATTCTGCTGTATCTGATAGTTTAGAACAAATGAAAGCCGTATATAATAACTTCCTTTCCAATTCCTACTGGTCCAATCTCAATTTGAATCTCCACCAGCCGACTTCAGAAAAAAACAACGGTAGCAGCAGCAGTAGCAGCAGCAGCAGCAGCAGTTGTGGAAGTGGTAGCTTTGACTGGCATCAGACTGCTATGGCAAAGACACTGCAGCAAGTTTCTCAGAGCAGAATTCTTCCTGAACCAAGTCTTTTTAGCACAGTTCAGTTGTACAGACAAAGCAGTAAGCTTTATGGCTCTATATTTACTGGAGCCAGTAAATTCCGTTGTAAAGACTGTAGTGCTGCCTATGACACTTTAGTAGAATTAACAGTGCACATGAATGAAACAGGACATTATCGAGATGACAACCATGAAACTGATAACAATAACCCTAAAAGATGGTCCAAACCTCGTAAACGTTCTTTGCTTGAAATGGAAGGGAAAGAAGATGCCCAGAAAGTATTAAAGTGTATGTATTGTGGCCATTCATTTGAATCTCTTCAGGACTTGAGTGTTCATATGATCAAAACAAAACACTACCAAAAAGTGCCTCTGAAGGAACCTGTTACACCTGTAGCAGCAAAAATTATCCCAGCTACTAGAAAAAAAGCGTCACTGGAACTTGAACTTCCAAGTTCTCCAGATTCCACAGGTGGGACACCAAAAGCAACAATCTCGGACACCAATGACGCGCTACAAAAGAATGCAAATCCTTACATTACGCCAAATAATCGTTACGGTCACCAGAATGGTGCCAGCTATGCTTGGCATTTTGAGGCAAGGAAATCACAAATTCTCAAATGCATGGAGTGTGGAAGTTCCCATGATACTTTGCAAGAACTCACTGCCCACATGATGGTGACAGGACATTTTATAAAAGTCACCAACTCTGCCATGAAGAAAGGGAAGCCAATTATAGAAGCCCCCGTGACGCCAACAATAACAGCTCTACTAGATGAAAAAGTACAGTCTGTGCCACTCGCAGCCACCACTTTTACATCTCCCTCCAACACGCCTTCTAGTGTCTCCCCAAAATTGAATGTTGAAGTAAAAAAAGAAGTAGATAAAGAGAGAGGGATTGCTGATGATAAAATGAAAGAGAAAGAGAAGTCAAATGAAGATGAGGAAAAGTATGATATATCCTCAAAATATCATTATTTGACTGAAAATGACCTGGAAGAAAGCCCTAAAGGGGGGCTAGATATTTTAAAGTCTTTAGAAAACACAGTAACATCAGCTATAAACAAAGCCCAGAATGGTACACCAAGCTGGGGTGGCTACCCCAGTATTCATGCTGCCTACCAGCTACCTAATATGATGAAGCTGTCGTTGGGTTCATCAGGAAAAAGTACACCCTTAAAATCTATGTTTGGAAACAATGAAATAGTGTCGCCGACTAAAAACCAGCCCTTACTGTCGCCACCAAGCAGTCAAACCTCCCCTGTGCCAAAAACGAACTTTCATGCCATGGAAGAACTGGTAAAGAAAGTCACTGAGAAAGTGATTAAAGTTGAGGAAAAAATGAAAGAACCTGAAGGAAAACTGTCTCCAGTGAAACGCGCGACACCTTCGCCATGCAGCAGCGAAATCAGTGAACCCCTCAAAATGGATGCCTCCAACGATGGTGGTTTTAAAAGCCAACAGAACAGCCCAATTCCTCAGAGGGATAGTTGCAAGGATAGTCCAACTATAGAACCAGTGGAAAATGGTAAAGAGCCTGTAAAGTCAATTGCAAGTACATTAAGCAGCAGCACAGCTATTATTACAGATCATCCTCCTGAACAACCATTTGTAAATCCATTAAGTGCACTGCAGTCTGTCATGAATATTCATCTCGGAAAAGCAGCAAAGCCATCTTTGCCTGCTCTGGATCCAATGAGCATGCTTTTTAAAATGAGCAACAGTTTGGCAGAAAAAGCTGCAGTGGCCACCCCACCTTTGCAGTGCAAAAAAACAGACCACTTAGACCGTTATTTTTATCATGTCAACAATGACCAACCCATAGATTTGACGAAAGGCAAGAGTGACAAAAGCTGCTCTTTGGGTTCAGCGCTTTTGTCATCCACATCAACATCTTCTGCATCTTCTTCATCTACAGTGACAACAGCAAAGACATCTGCAGTCGTGTCATTCATGTCAAACTCGCCGCTACGCGAGAATGCCTTGTCAGATATATCTGATATGCTGAAGAACCTGACAGAAAGTCACACATCAAAATCTTCCACACCTTCCAGCATATCTGAGAAATCTGACATTGATGGTACCACAATAGAGGAACCAGAAGAGACTACACCAGCTCAGAAAAGGAAGGGACGTCAGTCTAACTGGAACCCTCAGCACTTGCTCATTCTGCAGGCCCAGTTTGCAGCCAGTTTACGACAGACATCAGAGGGAAAATACATTATGTCAGACTTGAGCCCTCAAGAAAGGATGCACATTTCAAGGTTTACGGGACTCTCAATGACCACAATTAGCCACTGGCTAGCCAATGTGAAATACCAGCTCCGAAGGACGGGAGGAACTAAGTTCCTTAAAAATTTGGACACTGGGCATCCAGTGTTCTTTTGTAATGACTGTGCTTCACAGATCAGAACTCCTTCAACTTATATCAGTCACCTTGAATCACATCTAGGTTTCAGGTTAAGAGACCTGTCCAAACTGTCTAATGAACAGATTAACAATCAGATAGCACAAACAAAGTCACCATCTGAAAAACTGGTGACATCATCCCCAGAGGAAGAAATTGGAACTTCCTATCAGTGTAAACTTTGTAACAGGACTTTTGCAAGCAAGCATGCTGTGAAACTTCATCTTAGTAAAACACATGGGAAGTCACCAGAGGATCATCTTCTGTATGTTTCGGAGTTAGAGAAGCAGTAGCATTTGGTTTTGATTAAAATAACTGTAATTTGCTTTGAGGAAACTGTCAAAGACGCCTTAAAGCTACTGTTTAGTTCTTGGCACATGTTCTTATTTTAACTCCAGAGAGTCACTCTGGCCTGAACTGTTTTGTATAATTGTACAGTGTTTAATAGAGGTGCATAATCAGCTGTTGTTACTGGTAAAATATGAAGGTTAAAATGCAGTGGTAAGTGTTTGGAACTTTGTGTAAATTGGATTTAGTTGCTGTGCATCCCTCTGATGCATCAAGCTGCATGCATTAACAGACAGTTTAATTAAGCATTTATAACTAATCCTGGTGCACTTTTTTCATGTGACCTAAGTGTGCTGGTATTTCTCACCCTATAATCTTTAGCCCTCTGAGTACTTTGAAACACCTTTGCTTTAATTTGGTAAAATGTATGGATATGTTTTTTTAAAACCCTTACCAGCTTAGTTCTAATTACTAATATGAACCTCCATTTATGCAGAGGTGTATCACACCTTGAAATTTAAAATATTATTTTCACATTGAAACATAGATGTATATATTGTATAGATTTCAAAATCTCTTATGGAAATGTAATTGTGATTAATGCCATGTTTTTCTTCAGCATTTTTAGCAATGACGGTTTTTGTACCTGATATACCTCAGGTATAAGCTACACCTATATATAGTGTATATTTCTTTTTTAGGTCTAGGGGTTTTTCTTTTAACATCCAAACATTGTAAATTATATGAAAGGTACCACAAATAGCATTTATAAAGTATTCAAAAACATTATTCTTAAAGCAAAGTATGATTGTTTTGTTTTGCTATACAGTACATCTATATTGATAGAGGTTCATGTTTAAATTATACATATTTATTAGTATCGTTATCATTTGTTTTTAAACCAGCTGAATAACAGAAGCCACGGACTGCATCCTTGGCATGCATTATAACTATTTTGCACAACATGACTTTTAAAGGTATTTATTAGTAAAAGAAAATTTAAATAAAATAAAAAATGAGAGAATTCAAAATAAACTCAGTGCTCAAAGGGTTAAATCTATTTGAAAAACTTGTACTGTATTTCCTAAACATTGATAAAGCCTTTAAAATGTTTGTACTGTAATATTTTGCTTAAAAGTTATGAGGCATTCTGTGATATAACCTTTTACTTATTTATAAGCGCTATTGGTTGTTATTTCATATTGTAGAATGCCTTTTTATTTCAATTGGTAACTTTCTGTTTTGTTCTGCCTAATTATTCTCCCAAGATTCCATACTGCAGCTTTATCTTTAGGCATATGAAAGGTAACCCGTGGTTACCAGCACACTAAGTGATTCTGTTCGTCTCCATTTTTGGCAGTTAATTTGCAGAAGTAACTGACAGCTGACACCATATGAGAATCTATGTATAAAATATTGGCATGTAAACAGCACAGACACTGTAATGCACTCTGTGCCCTGTTTTGTTGTTGACAATGAAGCACCATTATATGACTCTTCATATAACCTTTTTTTCTACAGCAGCATTAAAATTGTCTTTTTGCTATAATTTTGTGTTGCATTCACAATTATGTCTGAAATGTGCTACGACTAACGAGCACATTAAAATTAAATTGTATGCTATCTGTTTATGACTGAAGCTTGAGTAGGTTTCTTCATCTGCCAGGTGCTGGCAGTCAAAAGCTGCACATAAATCACTGGAGTTTTAGTGAACTTTAGCATTTAAAGAGCAGGGTAGCACTTATTCAAAGGCTGCATTAACAAAAATTTTCCCCAAGAAAAGATAAATGAATGTTATAACTCCACTTTAGAAATCGGGTAAGACTGACTGTAAAGAAGAGAGTTTATAAGCAACATGTGTGGCAAGGCAAATAGGTGTTTTGCTTTGCTGTACATTCAGACTCAGACAGTGATGCTTAAATGAATTCCTCTGAATATACTGAATAGAGTCTGCAAGTAATATTGGTAGGTGCTTCATGTCCAGATTTTTATTTAATAAAAAAAAAAAAAACAACCCCAAATAATCTTTTAAAAGTGACCAGTTACCTGCCTACTATTATTTCTTTCTTTTTGGTTGTCCCCTGTAATGTAATTGCTGGTATCTATTTCTTTTAAAACATTAGAAATCAGTCTGTTCATTTTATAACTAACACAACTTGACGTAATATGTATTATTAGTAAACAGGCCCTATGAATAGCAATAATCAAGTCCAGTACTTGGATTATGGACTAGAACTCTGGGGTGAGGAGGTTTTTAGATTTTTGTATTGTTTTTTTTTTCTTTTTTTTCTTTTTGTCATTTGGCTCAATATTTAAATCTGATTTTAAAGACATTAGTGTATTGAAGTTGATGGTCTCAATTCGGATCCTAATGGACAGTTATCTATATGACAAAACTGCAGCGCATAATTTTTGCTGATTAGCTGTATCCTCTCAACTGTATGATCCTACCTTCTTAGAAAAGTTAACCCCTTCAGGCCAGGGCTGAGGTCTTTTTCTCTTTAGTGAAACATTCCTTAAGGCTGTCTGTATTTTTAAGACTAGATTATCTCAGTCCACATTGTAGCCAGAATCCTTCCTTCTGGGAACACAGATTTTCTCCTTGAAAATTAGAACATCTTAAATATAGCATTGGATTTCAGAACAGAATTTCACTAGTTGTGAGGTTGGCAGATTATTACATACATTGCAACCCTTATATTTTCAAAAGGCACCATTTGGTTGTAAGGTGGCAATGGTAAACAGCATTGTACAAATTTTTTCTATTTTTACAGCTTGAGGGAAGGGAAAAACAGGAGAGACAAACTCCTCAGTCCTTTTCAGTGTTTGTTTTGTTTATTTTCAAAATGCAGATGGGAGGAGGTAATGATTGTGAACATCAAATACTACATATGCAGCCCCTCCTCATTTGTGGTGATAATCAGTACCTGGGGCAAAATATCATCATATCAATATGCAGTGAGGAGGGGAACTAGTAGAAATACAGGGAGCAGCCACATCTATTAGCGTGCACCATAAATGACTTTTTCATACATTTTCAAAATATGTCTGAAACATTGCAAATAGCTAATCAGGATCTGGATGCCCCAAATTTATTAAAATAAAGTTCAGCTTGCATCTTTGAAGCTCCAAGACTGGCATACCAATGTGATTTCACATTATAAAGAATTCAGAGAATCAATGATCTAGTGTAATATCCTTTTTCCCCATACACTGATATGTATTTTGGCATGGTAACTCTCAGTCCTAACCAAATCATCAGCCTCTCTCTGCTGGCATACATTTCTCCCGCTACTAGACATGAAGATAAAAATGCAGGATTTTAAACTACATTTGAGTCCCTAATTTTTGCTTTGCTCCTGATATTTTATCTAATTTTAGAAATATGCAGCTCAAATGTGAGAGAGAACAAAATGCCTAAAGAAAGGAGTTTTAAATGAAATTGTGATGGGGTGGAAGAGCTTTAAATCACAGGTGTATAAAGGTGACCCTGGTCTAACCCCACCCAAGTAGTGGCTTGTTGCAGCATACTGTATATCTTCCAGCCATCACATTTACGCAGTATCTTAAAATAACATTTGTGATAAATGTGCAATTTAACTAATTTATGGTGCTATGATGTGCTCAGGGCTACATGCAAGATGAAAATCTTAAATGGAGCTTGAACAGCTCACTTCACAACAAGAAATCAATATGCCAGATCTTAGAGAGCTGTTCTCTGGAGTCAACATTTAGCAAAAATATCAGTGAATGTAGCTTTAAGTTTTAGGCAGCAAGAAATCTATAATTAACTGAAATATTACTTTTAGGTTGGTGTAAGGAATTTTTACTGGAACCTAAATCTCTCCAACATTTTCATTATATTTTTCTTTTGGCATCAAAAATTGAAGATATGTTGTTCTAATTATACAGTTGCTTTCACGGTGCATACTACAATGTAATTTTCTAACCAAAGCAAGACAGATTAGCGTTATTTAAAAACTTAATATTCACACTATTGGGATTATCTATTGCATTTTAATATGGCTGTTAATAAATGCTTAAATGATGTTTTTAAAAGTTAGAAACAGATATATCTATACATTTCATGGCAACAAGAGGTTTTGCTGTTTCTATCATGAGGTCATTTAAAAAATTATACACACACGTAAAACTGAAGCAGCAATTCTGCAAGGCTTCATTTGAAAGCTACATTCAACTGCAACAGAAAATTAATGAAGTATTCTATGTAGTATGAGGGGAAATGAGATGATAACAACAGCTAAATTTATTAAATTTTGCATTTTAGAACTTGTCTCCAGAGAGCTTTGTAAGTTTCTTAGTAAATATCAAAATATTACAATTATTTTTTCCTGCTTCATCCCAGTAGCTTTTTATTGTAAACCTGTGATAGGGCTTTACAAAGTAGTCTGATACCTGTACTGTTCAGCAGAGCTGATATAGCATATGTTATAATACAGGCAATGATCATAAAACTAAAAAAAAGGTTCCAAAGTTATTTAATGTTTAAAAAGTCATCGTATTTATCTTTTAGCAAGCAGTGAAATCATCCATTGTATTTGACTGGACAGTTATTCCTTTGGTATTAGAAGCACTAACCTGTATCTCCCTAGAGTATTATTAGTAAATATATATAATCTTTGGCTAAAGGAAACCAGTAAATTCCCCTCTCTTGGGACTTCATGCCAGGTTGTGCCTTCCAGCCTTTAGTTGACTGGCTGTAGGTAAATGAGTGAACAAGACATAATTATCTTCTGAATATAAAAGAGGTTCTGAAGTTCAGGGTGTGGTAACATGGTAACAGTCTGTGAATTCCACTGAGTTTTCATAACTGTCGTAAAGTAATAAAAATCTTGTATATTCGCAACCCTGATATTGCAGCCCTTATTGGGGGAAACTCCCGATTAAGTGAATGCCTGATTTTCCCAAATAAGGACTGAAGAGTTAGGGCCCTTTATGAGAGGGAGCAGAATTCTGTATTACATGTGCAAAGAGTGTGTGTGTGTGTGTGTGTGTGTGTGTGTGTGTGTGTGTAATGAATCAGTAAACATAAGGAATCTATGTGCATGAATCAGGAATGTACAATGAGGCTAACACATGTTTTCAGGTCTTGATACTGAGCAGTAATTTTAAACCAACTGTGTAGTACAACAAAGATCACTAACATTTATTAATACCTCACTGAATGATTTTATAGATAATCCCATACACCCACAAATTAGACATAGTTGCACAGATACCATGGTGATGAGAGTGGTATAAAATCTTACTTTATACACCTACAGTGTATGTTTTGGTATACTGAATATATGTACAACATAATGAGTGTAGAGAAACAAACATTAGAGAAGGTTGTTTTTTTTTAAGCAATAGATTACAACATTTACCTGGGACATATTTAATGTTTTCAACAGCTGTTGCTTAGTTCACTGTGTTTCCTTTGCCATATTTATAACTGGAAATGTGCTTCTGCTTAAATAATCTTTTAAGAGAGTTAAATTTAGATGTGCACTTTGAGATAGATGATGATGTGCCTACACCATTAGCTACCTACATACATGCACCCTTGTGTGTAACCAAAATATGTAACTGAGGATGCATAGAATATTTTAGTTCTATGAAAATGTGCCTATCCTTCATTCTAGGTGTACTTATAAACAAATGGATACAAAAAAGTTTTTTTTTAAAATTACAACCTGAGCGAAGCATAACAAAATATGAAGCCTTTTGGGTAACTATATAACAAACCATTCCTTTAGTAATCAGGTTTTAAGGGACACTTGGCTTGTTAAAATAAGATACAAAATTCTTCTGGATAGAGGCAGATGGGGTAAAACAGAATTCTCATCTGTATTTTACAACATACAGGGGGCCACCTCTTTACATATAGGTAGGTAAGTCTTCCATAACTACGGTAAAAGGGTTATCTGCACTCCCCTCACTAGTTAGATTTTCCTACAGTCAGATTAGAATGAGGTTGTACATTTTTACTATGAGACATCCTGTGTGGTAAGGGGACTTGGTAACACAAAACTCGGGTAATTTTCTGGTTTCTTACATTTTAATACCTGAATTTTAGGGCTCTATTGAATTGAATTTCATATGATTTAGCACTGAGGGAGAGCTTGTGTTAGACCTGTCAGCCCCACGCTACTCCCCGGAGAGGGTAGAGTGTTCATCTTTTTTTTTTTTAAATCAAAAAATAAATGGAGAGAGGATAACTCTTTTTTAACTTTTTTTGTATAAATTAACAATTAAAAATACTTCTTTATTAAGCTTCAACATATCACATTCATTTTTTGCCCAGCAGGAAACTGGAGACATGTTTATAGCCATAATAATTGTGAGTTAGTGACCTTTCTAGCCAAGTGAAATGAAATTACTTGAAAATGAAATTCTTTTTAATTGGCGCATTTGTGGGGAGTGGGATGGGAAAAAGAAAGAGGATTTTATATCTGTATCTATCTACATGTATAGATATAAAAGCCCAAGGAATGTCCCCAGATTTAAACCTGTGCAGAGAAGGAGAATGAGGTAGGTGTGTCAGGAAGCAGAGTCATATTCTCGGTGCTTTTTTTTTTTTTTTTAAACTGGAGGTACAGTCACTGCAGTTACGCCTCAATGACCATGAAACCGAGTCGGCAAAAGCTGAAGGACTGAGCTCCTGAAAGCCTCATCAGGACTTGTCATCGCTCTAATGAATATCATTTAAATTGCTTTGTATATTGGTGGAGTTTGGATGTCGATTTAATTTGTGCATGTGTTTGAGTTCTTCTGCTTGGCTAGGCTAACAGAGAGCAACAGCCTAATGAAAAGTGAGTTGGTGACAGTGTGATGAGCCCCAACCCAATCAAATGTGTTTGAAGGGCTGTTTTGACAGGGATCTTAAAAGTAGATCTAGAAAAGAGGGTGTAGTGCTTTAGTTTAGTGCAATTGTTTCAGGCGAAGACGAGTGCTTTTTGTCTCTATGAATGGCTGAACATTTTCTATGCAAACTCCAGCTTGTGATAAAACATGAATTCACTACTGTAATTATGTTCGGAGGAATCAGAAGAATGGTGCTCCTAAGTGTCTTTGAAAATCACTCTAGTTAAAACACAATGACATGTTGATAAAGTCATTATTGGGGCACTCCCATTAATTGAGAGAAAAATGAATTCCTTACACCGGGGTTCCAGTGTCCGTCTCTGTGTGTAAGGCTGTGTCACACAGGGAGGGTGAATAGGGGGGACAACACAAGAGGGACTGGTAACACTGGAGGGCAGAGGTCATCCTTTTAGGGCCTCATGCTGGAGTTGTCATGCACATTAATTCCCATTCACGGCAATGGACTTATGTGTGTGCAAGGATGGAGGAGCTGACCTGGAGGGCAGAGCAAATGGAAACATCCTGTAAAGTGCATTCCAGTGCCACTCCGAACATCAGGAATACCTCTAGGGCCAGATCCTCAGCTAGTGTAAATCAGCATAGCTCTTATTGAAACAGATCAGTACTGATTTACACTGCATGTTTGCCCTGACCTGGTGGGGGTTAGGATTTAGAACTTTCCTGTCTCCTGACAAAGTTACTATATGTGTTGGACCAGTGGCATATTCTCTTGACTAATAAATCACATTTACTGAAAAGTTAATTTTACACACATACGGGAAAGGACCTACGGAATTCTATATGATTTGTTTTAAAGGCCAGTAGAAAAAACAGTTATTCAAAACTGTATTAGCCATCGGCATAGATGGGTATTAACTGTGCACCTATCACTGTGGTATCTGCACTGAATGTCATTGTGTGACCAGGGTTGATTATTCTTACATTAGCTTCAAATCTAAGTATTTCCAAACCCCAAATAAGAATCATATTCAATTTTATTTAAAAGATCTATGCAGCTGGATATCTGCATTGACTACATGGAATTCCAGTAGGATTAACAGGGAATGGGTAAAATAGCCACATTAATCTGTAAGCCAAACTAATGCCCCCGATCTCCTAAACCTGCTTTCTCTGCTCCCTCCAATGCACACAGTTTGGAATGTGGGGAAAAGGAACATGCGCTTGATCTTTACTTGCCAAGATGAAGATAAATCAATTTCCAAAACACAATTACTGTCAGAGAAGGGAAATAAATATTAGCCCTTGTTCTCTATTGCATCAGGAGTCATTGAACTTAAGAATAGTGCAAAAAATTCTTGTACTCTGTCATTCATCACAGAATACCACAAAATGAGCATACAGAAAGTTAAACATAAACATTAAAAAATGCAATTTTATTTTCTTTGAATGAGCACAATAAATGTGTACATTGGAGGAAAGAGCTAAAAAGAAAAATCTGCAATCCCGATCCTGGTTTCTCAGATATGATTAATGCATCAGATAAATTGTTCAACAATGGATCATGGAAACAAGCCCTCTATAATTCTGCCAAAGTTCAATGAGATCAGTGGGTTCTGTTGAGTGATTGCTGCACTGGCCACTCAAAAGAAAGCACCTAACGGCAGATGTAACTTATGCTAATTTTTTACTCCTTGTGATTTCAAAATACTTTTGAGATGACATGATGTGTAATGTTTTTCTCCCACTCCATTTGGGACAAATTCATTTATGACCCTCAGTGAAATCAACCGGAGCTGTTTGGTCCTAATTTGGTGCAAAATTAGGTCCTTCATATTTCCTTTTTTGGGTCTAAATTGAATGCACATCCTCCTTCTCTATTTGATAAACGTTTTAATGTGTACATCAAACTCCAGCCAGGTTGTTTGCTACCCCTAATTTGAATGATGGGACTCCATTATGTCACTTAGTTAAATAATACAAAGATCTGGGATAGGCAAAGCATACTTCTGGGAAGAATGCAGCCCTAATTCTTGGTAGGAAATACTTGTTATAGGACATGTGTAAGTCTGCAGCAAAAAGCTATTATGTTAAACACTATGTATAATCAAATTCAGGACATGTGATGGAGTATTTAATGTTAAAAATCGTAAATTAGGTGTTGAAGAAGCACAAAGCACCCACTTGTACTTTCTTAATAGGGCTTTTTATTAAACACACTAGAAGAGATTCCAAAGAGGAAGAGATCAAAACAGCAGCCTAATCAGCTTTGTGTATTATCAGCTTCTCAGGAAGCACTGAACAGCAGACACAGCCACACCAATCCACAAGTGCAGGCAGATTATAGTGTAAACAATTTTGGTCCCGAAGGAACACAGTACACACACGAAATACTCTCTTTGAGCCCATGTGCATGCACTCTGAACAATGCTTTAACCACTCTGCTGTTGGACTGCAATATTGTGCAAAGCATGCACCCACCTCACACTCCTCTGTAAACAATACCTTCTATATGTATAAAATAATGATTTCCACATTTCCCTCCTGTCAGACGCTGTCTGAAGCCATTTTCTGTTTCCTTTTGCAGGGTCCTCTCTTTTAAGATGCTGAGCACCTCATGAGAAATGCTAAGTCCCACCTTTCCCGTATGGGGTACTCTGTACCTTACAAGATTTGGCCATTAGTAGGGCAGAATTGTTTGTAACAGTCTGTTGCTGCTGAAGAACTTTGAAGTAGGCCCAATAACGTGAGAGAGACTGCTGAAATTCTGCAAGTCCTCTGAATCACAGCAAGCCAAGCTGCTCCTTGGCAAGTTTCACCCATAGATCGTGCTTCCAAAGTATGCAATGCCTTTTAATGTTCAATCCTCTGCACCTGATTTATAGACACCCCCCATCACTTAATTATTTATAATCACAAGATACAGACTTAATTCAAGGACCCTTTTTATTACACACTTACTCCCCTGTAATCTTTGCTAAACACCTGTTTAGCAGCAAGTATGTGGACTTTCACATTTTTCTGCCTGTCTGTTTTCCTTGAAATTGCTTTGCTTTTGGGGGTATTAAGAGAAATCTAGGTTTTTAAAATAACATTTGAAAAGCAACTCAATTGGGCTTTCCTGGTTTCAGGAGTTGCACAACAAAAAAAAGCCTATATGATTGCTCTCTTACATCCCTTTTTTTCTGTTGCTTTTTCCATGTTTGGACAAAACACTCTGCCAACTCTGTTGATCTGAGATGGTAGCAGTTGGCACTGTATGTTCTATACCAGATGTCTTTAAGGATGCCTGTGTGATGTTCCTCGCTGAGGAATTGAAGGCCAGGGTTTGAGGCAGCTTGTGTAGCAGCAATTTCCTCGAAACTGCAATAGTTTTGCTAGAGGTAATGGCATTACTTTGGGACATCTCGGATATCATTGACTGTTAAGAGGAACAGTTGCTCGTCCTTTTCTGCAAAATTGGTACGACTTTCTACCTTGTGTTCTGAGCTCATTGCCAACAGTCAAAGGATTTAATGGTGGGCATCTAATGAACTGGTTGGGATAAGTGGCACTGCATACTCATCAAGTCTATACTGTGGTCCACATTTGAAGCCCGAGCTGACCATTTTCATTTGAACTATTCTAGTGTGGTTTTCATGCAGTCTTGTCAACAATCTGACTTACCGGGGTGGTCATATGCCTACCCAGATGAAACATTTACTTTCCCTGTTTTTTTGGAATACAGGTGACTTCTTAGCCTCTTTAGCTAATAGTTTGAGAGTGAAAGCAACTGGGCTTTCATTCTGGCATTTTGGGGTGTGACTGCACTTCTGTGTTCAAGAGGTAACAGTTCTCTGACAGTTACTCCGGACACTGCTTCATTTTTTTTACACTGGCAGAGGTTTAATGCGTTCCACATTAATTGTAAGACCCAAGGAAGTTACTTGCGACTAGACAAAGGCACCCTTCTCTTTCTTCACTAATAGCACAAACTTTTTTGCCCGTTTCAACACAGACTTCAAGTGGCTCAGATGAGTTTCCTCATTTACTCCTGTAGTAAGTATGTCATCCAGCTGGCAGACTGCACCATTTAACTCTATAATCTTTAGGTTATTGGCAAGTTGGAACTCTAGCTACTCTCCAGGAAAGGTTGTTATACCAGAACAATCATTTATGGGCATTAATGAGAAAATATTTCTAAGAATCTTATTTGAGCTGCACTTGCTCATAAGATTGAAACAAATATAGTGTGTTTAGCTCTTGTGCCCATATTAACAGATCCTGCCTTTCGTACTTATATTGGACTACATCCAGCCAGGTGTTCACTATTACCATATAGTCTCCCCAATTGCCTCCAATTTCAGAATACACTCACTGTGTGTGGTTCATTCCCAAACAGCTACAATGACAGGACATAGCTTACTTTACCACACATGATATCCATCTAGCCTTGTACAATTTGGGTAGGTGCTTGCAGGCTAGTGTAATGCAGTTTTCCACGTTTACCAAACACAGCGTAGTAAGGAATATCTCAATCTATTTTTCATATAAACTTCTAGAACATTTAGATGATCTATCCTGAATTAATTTAGGCCAATGTACTTTAAAGTGTAATTATATTATTTTAATACGTTTTTACAATCTGAGTAGTGATTGCAAATTAAAATTACTGTTTTTGTTTGAAAGAAACCTTTATAAATATTTTGTCTTTACCTTATATGTTTTTTTCCCCACTAGGGCCTGGCTTCCTTGGGTGCAGACTTACAACATATGACTTCCTGTTTGCCCAGGGGGCCCTGTGGGCCACCAGCCAGAAGTTGTTAGACCATAGCAGGAAGGGATCTCACATGTAGTTTCATTTTGTCCATCAACCCAGGTTTTGGAGTGGCTGGTAAAGCTAGGGCACTACTTTGGTGCATTGTGGGGATGTCAAGGGCCTGGGGCAAAGAAAAGGAGAGATCCATTTGCTCAAAAGTGGATGTTCAGGCCCTGGAGAAATTAGTGGGGCTGGGGCACCTGCTTTGGTGGGAGAGAGAGAGAGAGAAAAGTGCTGAGGAACTTTGCCTATGTATGGGTTTGCAACCAGGAAGTGGGTCACCTTAAGGGGAAAAAGAAAATACAAAGTACAACTAAAATATGAAGTAATTATATATACACACACATTTATTATTGTACTTACCAAATGTTGTCCAAAGCTTAGCTACCATACACTTGAAACATAACCCTTTATGGGCCAACAATAACAGTTTTGATCCTTCTGTTATGATGAATCCAATTACCACTGGCCTTAGGTTTCCTCCATCATTCTTATTCTATGTTTCGCGTACAGAACTGTGTTTTCCCACAATGTTGTTACTTTTACCTTAGGGCTTCTCTGTTGTCAAAGAAAGCACAGCCACAGCACCCACTTCTATTTCCACAGAACAGTTGTCAGAAGAATGTGCTGTTGCTCTGTATTAGAGAGCTACAGCTGACCAGCAACTGGAGCTACCTTCTGTAGGTCTGCAGATTAAACAATGAGGTACTTTCCTCAGCCTGAGGATTTCCATCTCTAGTCAATGGTGTCCCGTGTGAGGTTGCTCTCCTTAATTACCTCTTTCAAGCATGCCTAGATGGCTCCAGTTGTGGCAGACTACTCTTCAAAAGGTGATTCTAAGACAGGCCTTAGGTACAGTAAGCAGTTCCCAAACTGCTATGCCGTTCCTTATTGGAAGAGTTGTGAAGTGTTTGTGTGCCATTACACACAGGGTTCAAAAACTTGGTATATCTCTATAGCCAAAACTAGTGTAAGAAGTGTTTCTTTAGCTCACTAGAGACAGACCTGTGTCAAATGGTCTTTCAGTCAGGAATTGCTCAAAATGAAACATCCCTACCATTGTCTTTGCATTGTCAATGTACTCAAAAAGTGCCTTCTAGCTGAATTCACAAGTGCATCATGTAATGTTCTATGATAAAGTTTGTTCTGGGAACATAACATCTCTTTCAAATTTTAATTAAGGTCTTTAATCATTTTTCACTTGTTTTTTTATGGTGGCATTAAGTTTGCAAATACTCTCAAATTCACCATCAACGAAAGTGGGCACAACTCCATTCATGTTAATGCATTTACACCTGTTATCCCAGCACTGAATTTGGTCCCACATATTTCCTGTCTGTCCCCTGTGTATTAAATAAAAAACAAAAACTCAAACCATCTTTTGTCCTCCATCATCAGCAATTTCATTGGTAAAGGAATACTGCTTTAAGCATTCACCATATGCATCAGGACTCTCCATTTTCATAGAATGAAAATCCTCTATTGCACCTAACACAGCTATTTGAACAGCTCTTCCTTTTGAGACTTGCTGCTTCCTCTTTTGTGGGTCCCAGTCACAGCAATTCTTCTGGGAACCAATCAGAAATTGTTGTCATCCA
Organism: Mauremys reevesii; assembly: GCF_016161935.1. Taxonomy (NCBI): domain Eukaryota; kingdom Metazoa; phylum Chordata; order Testudines; family Geoemydidae; genus Mauremys; species Mauremys reevesii. The sequence goes on along the minus strand of NC_052638.1, from coordinate 23,554,433 downwards.
CTCTGGTTGATCTAAGAGGGTATTAGCTTCATTGCTCAATATTCCCTCCTGAGTGCTGAAGAGTCACAAAAACACCCTCCCAGCTTGATTTTTTTTCTGAGCAAGGCTTAACCTTCATTTGCCTAAAAAATAAATTAAAATAGATTTCAAAGAGAGAACAAAACAGTGACCTAATCAGCAGCAGAAACTCCCCCTAACCTCATCAGCAGACAAACTTGGTTAGGCCAGAGCTGAAGGCAGATTGCTGTAAAATACTTTGGCCATTTAGCTAAAAGGAGCAGCAACCATACCATTTAGTTCAGTCCACGTGTGTTCGCTGTGAGAACTTAACTGACCCTTTGATCGCTGGATTTCAGTCATGTGCTGAGGTATAAATATATCACTTAACATGATTTAAAACAAATCAAAAGGGAGCCCAGACTGATCTGGTTTCCTAGTGGCTAGTGCCCTGTGCTGTCAGGTGCCAAACTTGGAGCGAAATTGAGGCCTCATTGAAGTCAAAGACAAAATTCTAATTGACTTCAAGGGAGTCAGGATTTCACCTATTCACTTGATCTATAGCTCTGAATGCCTTGTTCTTCTGCATGTCAGGGGTTGTGAATGTCACTTGGCAGTGATTCTTCTGGCCAGTTCACAGCACTATCAGACCTGGTTTTAAGCTACTCTATTTAGGTTCTTATATCATGCCCATCACCATAATATCTAAACATGGATGGTGTTGCCAGGGGTGGTGGTGGGTGTAAAACAAGCCCTTAAGGTATTAGAGTGGGGAATAGTAAAGAGGAGAGGTCTTTATTGTTCTGATCTATTGTGATGACCATGAAAAGACAACACCACCACTTCTCCAAATTGCTATTCAAAAACTGTGAGCAGGATCCTTATCTGGTGAAAATCAATGTAGCTCCGTGGCAGTCCAGGGAATTACACAGACTTACATCAGCTGAGGCTCCATCTCTATGCCTTTTCCCATTTATAGCAATTACCTGTATATCGTAGAATATCAAGGTTGGAAGGGACCTCAGGAGGTCATCTAGTTCAACCCCTGCTCAAAGCAGGAGCAATCCCCAAGTAAGTCATCCCAAGCTTGTCAAGCCTGACCTTAAAAACCTCTAAGGAAGGTTTTTGTATATACCTGCGTATATACATGTATATTGACCCACGTATCCAATTATGCATCCTTGTACCTTCCCATAAATAAATAACTTCTAAAAACACAAACAGTCAAAATATGGTTAAGAAATTTAATGCTTCAGCATGAAAAATCATGGCACAAAAATAGGGGTTACAGGAAATTAATTTTGTTTGATTTCACTCTCTTGAGTGTATTATATATCATGACTCTCCTGCCACCAACACACCTACTGTTCAATCCATCCGTATTGATGTATGTTTAGCTATTCATTTTATGTATATTAATTTAAGCAGAACATTTATTTGGCTTAAATTTTACTTTCAGTGTTGGAATGTATGTTCCAAATGCAAGCACAGATGATTTGCTAGGATTTCATTAGAAGGAATGTGGAATGTTAGTTTACAAAGATAATAACTGAGCTATTAAAGCCAACAACCCCTTTTAAAGCAAACATATCATTAAAATATAGGAACGGTTTATAGTATAAATAAAATTGAGGATATGGATTACTTAAAGATAAAAGATTTTAGGGGTAGCTATGAGAGAAAGTTGAATAAAAATGTGTTTAATTGCATTACATTTTTTCCAAAGTGAACTTCAAAAATGCAAATAAAGGAAGATATTTTATTTTTTTTAAAAGAGACAGAGTGACTTGACTTTTATTTTCCAATCTGAATAAGACTTCTGAAAAAAAAATGTGCTTGAACTCATAAATGGCAGCATTTATCTTGCTTGTGAATCCATACAGTGGAAAGAGAAGCAAGACATTTGCTTCTAGATCATTCTCCTGAGCTGAATGACAGATACAATAATTCCCTCTATTAGCCAGATCCATTGTCTTTATTTTGCACAGAAGTACTGTATTGCTGAGGTAGACTTCCACTGCTATGCATATTTTAAGGGTTATTTGGCAACACGAGTAAAGCTAAAAGTAGCCTCTTAATCTAATTAATTGACATTTCTGAATCTTGCTTTCACAACAACACATGGTTTCATGTTCTGGGTTTTAGCACTTGTCAAGCTTTTTTGGAGAATGTTTTGGTCAGACTGACAAGATAATTTGTGACTGAGGCTCCAAGCTAGAGAAGTGTTTAAGGCTATAATGATTTATTATCATCACAGAATAACAAAATTTACAAAGCGTTTCATCAGAATTTTTGAAGTAAGTTTGCCACCGTGGTAGAAGCATGCAGGGAAGGAGGAGGGAGGGCCTAATCTTCATACACAAATGCCATTGTGACTTATTTATAATCATTACAATATTGCATTTATTTTAGAGTATTACTTGACAGACTTGCAGCATGGTCAGAGGAGAAAAGGTGAGAGAACTGAAACAATTGAGAAGGTAAAACGCTTTTTTCCCCTTAAATTAATACTCTATGCAGCTGAAATTTTAAAAATATGTATGCTTCACACTATCGATAATGTATACATGGCTGCATTAAATCACAAATGTTGACATTTTGGCAAGGGACATAGAGAAAGTAGCTGCACTGTCTGTGTAAACTTTGTGACAGAAATGTTTGTGGTTTTGCCATTCAAAGATACAAACTAACTATTTTCTTAAAGGGTAAAATAAGTGATATTGCTGGGTGACAGCACATTAACATACTGACATTTGCAGACTTTTGGAGCATTACCATAAAAAGAAATAATGCAGCATCACTAATTTTGACTTCATCTTTATTCCTTCCTAGGCAAGTTAATGATGCCAGACTTTCTGAGAGAAAATGTCTGACTTTGAATGCAAGACATTTCCACTTATTTTCCATGTTTCTATAATTTGCTTATTATGTAATTAAATACCTAAAAACCTGAGGCACTGGTTAGTTTAGACAGAGTTGTGACAGTTATTTGACTTCAGAGGCCGGGAATAGAAGCTATTTCTCCAATGCCCTAAAGTGATTTTGTTGCTGTTGTTTTGTTTGACTATCAAATACATACCTTTCCAGAGAATTTTTTTAAGAGGCAGTCATGGCTCATCAAGAGATGAGATGAAGAGTAAACACTTTTGGCAACAATAGTATAGCTTTTAATAATAACAATGATAATATTGTACATTCACAGAGGGTCTTTCGTCTCCAAGGATCACCAAGTGGTTGCTGTACGGTGATCTTCCAGCCTTTAGCATATTTAGCACAGTGTTCTAACATTAGGCAACTTCCTTGCTGGCACAGAGACTGACCCCTTGTGTTCCAGGAGGTTTTTTGCAGAGGAGTGTACAGGCACGTGCACAGAGTCAGCTGGAATGTAAAGATCTGTGTCTTCCGTCTCCTACAAGTGCGTGCCAGGTTCAGGCTCTGATAGATTTCTGGCAAGAGTCAGTTCTGGAGCCAAGGATATATCTATTTATTTAATCTCTATACAGGCGTTTCTAAAGCACTCTTCCCAGGACTATCAGAACATGTCACAAGAATTAAAGGTACATCTTGAATTAAAGGTATGTCACTGACACCTAGAATGCCCTGCCTTGCGGTTAGGCTTTCCATGGGGACTCCATAGCTTGAGACAGAATGCTAAGACTGTGGTGGGAGCCAAAGGGAGAAGGAGTAACCTCAGGTAGCTGGGTCCCACACATAGGATAGTAATAAATACTTTGAATTTTACTCATTTTCTGCCATGCACATGCCTGCCAGTATCAGTTTCTTGACAGGGATCTGCTTGAGAGAGCTTGTTTTCATCCAATCTTCACTTCCACCAAACCCTGGGAAAGTGGGAAGGCTGTGTCCAGGCTCGTTGAAAAGGAAATAGATCACTGAGGTCGGTGTGACACACAGATGAGCATCTAATGACCTCTCCTGGAGGCTTCACACAGATGTTGACCAAAGGGGGTGGGAAGCTTGAGTTCTATGACACTTCACATTAGAGAAGCTTTCACAGAGGAGGAGCAAATTGCCACAGTCATCAGGAGTTTCTTGGAACAGAACTTTGCTCTTGTAAAACAATCTTTCTCACTTCTTCCCTGTCCCATTCAAATTCAGCTGCGCTTTCTGATTAATGAAATGAAGGCAGCTGATAGCTCTAAAAATATTAGCAGGGCTGCTTGGCCTCTGTCCATTGCCATGAGGAGATAATCAGTTCCTTCCCCCCAGATCAACGTGTGCTATGGCTGTAGCTGAAGCTTAGGCAAGGGGCTTGGCTACACTTACAAATTTGCAGCGCTGCAGCAGGGTGTGAAAACACACCCTCTCCAGCGCTGCAAATTGCGGCGCTGCAAAGCGCCAGTGTGGTCAAAGCCCCAGCGCTGGGAGCGTGGCTCCCAGCGCTGTACGTTATTCCCCACAGGGAGGTGGAGTACGGACAGCGCTGGGAGAGCTCTCCCCCAGCACTGGCGCTTTGACTACACTTAGCGCTTCAAAGCACTGCCGCGGCACCGCTTTGAAGTGTAAGTGTAGCCAAAGCCTAAAGCACCAAAGGCAGTAATGTGGTGCTGGAGTTAGCCTTGAACCCCTGCCCAATGATCTTCCCTAGAAAGAGGAGTTTACAGACCAGGCTGTAGTTGGTGAGGTCATTAGTGTTAAATTATGTGTGTGTGGGGGGGGGGGGGAGGAGTTGTTAGGAGCCAGACCATCTCATGTGTAACTGTAGCTGGCATTTTGAGGCCTCCCTCAAGGACTGCAATGATCCCTGTCTACAAAGGTCTAGTTGCCTGCTGACTTTTAACTGCCCTGAGTGGCATGGACCAAACTCACAGGTAATTGTAGAGGCTTTTCCCAGTCCCATTGGCAGGGCCGGCCCACAATATTTTGGCACCTGAGGCAAGGAGCTCAAATTACGCCCCCATGCCCCCTCTCTTGGGCCAAAACTTTGAAAGATCTGAATTCTGCCTTCTTCCTGTTCTAGTCCTCTCATGGCACTGCTCTGCTACCTACTCCAATAAAGGAGAACCAACAACTTAAAATGCCTTGTTCAAAAATTTTAAGTAACACTTAACTTTCAAACGCCTGAACTGCAAATGGTGCTTTCCGTGCCTTCTTGGTTGCAAAGATTTGAACTGCTTCCTGAAGGTCCACAGTCTGGGCCAGCTAATCAGTGGTGTAGCCAGGTTCTAACAGCAGGGGGAGCAAACACATAAAAAAGGCACCACCTGCCACGAAGCAGCCAAGAGAAAAAAAGAAAAACTCAAGTCTTGCCACTGAAGAACCCGCTGCCGAATTGCCACCAAAGACCCTGAGCGACTGAAGAATTCACCACCGAAGTGCTGCTGAAGACCTGGACGTGCTACCCCTGCTTGGAAGCGCCCCCAAGTGAGTGTAAAAATTAAAAAGGCGCCACTTTTGGGGCATGTGCTCAGAGGGAGTGGCCACTCTCCCTGATCCCCGCCTAGCTACGCAACTGCAGCTCATGTTCTATTGAGATGGTTGCAAGGCTGACCAGCCTCTCCTGTGCCATTGTGGAGCGAAGATGTGTTTTTATTAACTTCAGCTTGGAGAAGCTGCGTTTTCCACTGGCAACTGTTACAGGAAGTGTTAGAAGTATGTGCAGAGCAACAAAAGCATTTGGAAAGAGGGTGCTCATCTTATTTGTGTACATATATTCCAGAACAGCCTTTGGAGTTGATCCTGCTGAAATGTATCTTGAAAGGGCTTTCTGTTCATCACCTAAATCACTCGCATCAATATCGTGCATGTCATCATGTGTCAACACTGTCTCTAGTGCCCTGCATTGCTGGTGCAGGTCTTTTTCAGGTATAATGAGGAGTTTTGGAATATCATACAACATCCCAAATATACTGCTGTGTTCCTTGAGCTGCATGAAACGTTCTTCAACTGACTGTATTGCACAATCTAGCACCTGGTTACAGAATTCAACTTTGAATTATTGTTTGGGGTCTCTTATGGGATTATCCTGTGCCTCGTAATCAAAATGTCTTCGTCTTTGGTGACTCTTGAATGGGTGGGAAAATAGGTTCAGTGTGAAGTTCCTCTGCCAACTTCTGTGCACTCTGCAGAACGTTTTGAAATCCCTCATCTGACTGGTAAGACTGTAGGTATGACTTTCCTTTGTGCAGTTATTCCATTGCTCCAGATATATCAAGGTCAACACCTTGGAGTCTCTTGCTCACAACATTTATTTCAAACAGTATGTCAAGCCACAACACTAAGCCACACAGTAATTTGAAGTTATGTATATTTCTGGTAAAAAACAACAAGGAGTCTGGTGGCACCATAAAGACTAACAGATTTATTTGGGCTTAAGATTTCGTGGGTAAAAAACCTCACTTCTTCAGATGCATGAAGTGAAAATTACAGATGCAGGCATTGTATAGTGACACAGGAAGAGAAGGGAGTTACCTCACAAGTGGAGAACCAGTGTTGACAGGACCAATTCGATCAGGGTGGATGTAGTCCACTCCCAATAATAGATGAGGAGGTGGCAATTGCAGTAGAGGCAAAGCTGCTTTTGTAATGAACCAGTCACTCCCAGTCCCTATTCAAGCCCAAATTAATGGCGGTAAATTTGCAAATGAATTTTAGTTCTGCTGTTTCTCTTTTGAAGTCTGTTTCTGAAGTTTTTTTGTTCAAGAATAGTTACCTTTAAATCTGTTACAGAATGTCCAGAGAGATTGAAGTGTTCACTTACTGGCTTTTGTATGTTACCAGTCCTGATGTCCGATTTGTGTCCATTTATTCTTTTACATAGGGACTGTCTGGTTTGGCCAATGTTCATGGCACAGGGGCATTGTTAGCACACGATGGCAAATATAACATTAGTAGATGTGCAGGTGAATGAGCCCTTGATGGTGTGGCTGATGTGATTGGGTCCTCTGATGGTGTTGCTAGGGTAGATATGGGGACAGAGTAGGCAATGAGGTTTGCTACAGGGATTGGTTCCTGGGTTGGTGTTTCTGTGGTGTGGTGTGTAGTTGCTGGTGAGTATTTGCTTCAGGTTGGGGGGTTGTCTGTAAGCAAGGACTGGCCTGCCTCCCAAGGTCTGTGAGAGTGAAGGATTGTTTTCCAGGATAGGTTGTAGATTGTTGATAATGTGCTGGAGAGGTTTTAGCTGGGGGCTATATGTGATGGCCAGCGGTGTTCTGTTGTTTTCCTTGTTGGGCCTGTCCTGTAGTAGGTGATTTCTGGGTACCCGTCTTGCTCTGTCAATCTGTTTCCTCACTTCCCCAGGTGGGTATTGTAGTTTTAAGAATGTTTGATAAAGATCTTGTAGGTGTTTGTCTCTGTCTGAGGGATTGGAGCAAATTCGGTTGTATCTTAGAGCTTGGCTGTAGACAATGGATCGTGTGATGTGTCCTGGATGGAAGCTGGAGGCATGTAGGTAAGTGTAGCAGTCAGTAGGTTTCCGGTATAGGGTGGTGGTTATGTGACGATCACTTATTTGAACTGTAGTGTCCAGGAAGTGGCTCTCTTGTGTGGACTGGTCCAGGCTGAGGTTGATGGCAGAGTGAAAATTGTTGAAATCCAGGTGGAATTCTTCAAGGGCCTCCTTTCCGTGGGTCCATATGATGAAGATGTCATCAATGTAGCACAAGTAGAGGAGGGGCACTAGGGGACGAGCGCTGAGGAAGTTCTAAGTCAGCCATAAAAATGATGGCATACTGTGGGGCCATGCGGGTACCCATAGCAGTGCCACTGACTTGAAGGTATAAGTTGTCCCCAAATCTGAAATGGTTGTGGCTGAGGACAAAGTCACAAAGCTCAGCCACCAGGTGTGCTGTAGCCTCATCAGGGATACTGTTCCTGACAGCTTGTAGTCCATCTTCATGTGGAATATTGGTGCAAAGTGTTTCTACATCCATGGTGGCCAGGATAGTGTTTTCAGGAAGATCACCAATGCATTGTAGTTTCCGGTGATTCCATTTCCCTCTGCCACTGTTGTCCCACAAACAGTTCCTGTCATAGCATTATCTTCCATAATGGGAACTATGGCATCATCTATCTTCCCAATTTGGTGTTTGATAGGCTTTATCGCCTCCACTCAACTTTCCCATCGTGTGGAACTCAGTGGTTTCAGTGTCAGAGAGGATGTTTCCAGATGTTGCTTCAAAATTTGCCATCCATGAGTTGATGCAGAGAAAAATACATAGATGCTTTGAATTATATTAAAATATTCAGCAGCCTCACTAGAAGCTGAAGCTGCATCACTGACCGAGTTCAATGAATGAGAACTGCATAGGACAAAAAAAGCTCGAGACTCTCGGATCCATGTCTGCACTCCTCTGTTCTTTCCTCTCATGTTGGCACCATTATCGTAGCCCTGACCTCTCATATCAGCTATTGCAATTCCTGTATCTTCCAGCTTTTTAAGAAGCACATTTGTCATACCAGCTCCTGTAGTATCATCAATGTCAATAAATTCTAGAAAATGCTCTCTGACAGTCACCATTGCAGGGACATTTTCACTAGGTTTTCTTGTTGTACAAAACGCACCATTAAAGTCATTTGTTCCGTATGGCTGACGTCAGATGTGCAGTCCAGAATAATGGAGTAATATCTTGCTGACTTCAGATCTGCCACAATCTTCTGTTTGACTTTTGTTGCCAGTAACTGTGTGATCTCATTTTGAATTGTTTTTCCAAGGTAGTGGTGTGTGTGAATTTCTTGGGTGGTGACTCTTCTTAGATGCTCCTGGAGTACAGCATCAAACTCAGCCATCAGCTCCACAATTTTAAGGAAGTGTCCATTGTTTGGCATATACAGCTGATCTGAAGTGTCACGCAGTGCTAGGTTTTGGGCATTCTCACAATGCAATGAGCCTTTTCAGAACATTTTGCCAGGAAAGAGACTCTGATGCAATCTTCTCTTGATGCTGATCATCTATGGTGGCCTTTAACTTTAATCTCATCTCAAACTCTTTCCACCTATGGAATGCTCTCTGGTGATTTGCTGCCTTCTCAAGGCATACTAGATTTCTAGCCAGATTTTTCCAGTCCTTTGTTCCTGTAGAACCCAATGTGGCTGGAATATTAGACTGGAAGAGTTTACAACAAAAACAGTATGCAGCATTCTGGGTTTTTGAGTACATAAGCCATGGCCTCTCCACTTTGTCTCCATTGGGGATTTCACACCAGTAATGTGTTGGATGGAAACTGCTATTTTCATTGTCTTTGGGGAACATGAAGTTTTTCACTTGGTGTGGCCCATGCAGTACAAGGAAGTCCCTCAGGCTACTGCTTAAGTGGGTCCACAGCCCTGGATGATCTAGACTTAAGGAACTAAACTCAGCAGCAGCTGTTTCTTGTGCCTCCCCCACACTCTTCTCTGATCTACACTTTTCTTCAGGAATGTGCATGGTTACATCCATTTGAGATGGAGATACGGATGCTGCAGTAGCTCCCAGGTCACCTGCACTCTGACTAACTGGAAGATCAAGCATCTTCTCACCACTCACATCCTCACTGGGGCCGGAAGGCTCACCATGAACATTTGTGTCTATGTATCTCAGGAGAGCTCCTTCCTGCTTAGATAGAAAAGCTTCCTTTGCTTGCTTTCTTTTTCTGAATGCTGCCCCAGAGGGGCGTTTTATTCCTTTCACTCGTGACTGCTGTTCTGTGCCAGCTATAGTGGCTCTCAACACTCAACTGAAGAGGACAAATAAGCAGGCTGGTAGCAGGGCCTGAGTGAGGGAAGATATCAGTGTCTTAAGGACCTACTGGCTCCTACTACTTCAGTTGACGGCCTGTTCTCCTCAAGTGGGTTCAGGAAAGCAGCAGGAAACAGGAAGCTCCCTGAGAAGTTGGTGTTAATCAGTCCAGGCTCCTGGGGGTGCTAGAGAGGTACATAAGAGGCTCCTCCTCTTCTTTCTCCCTGCAGCTTCTTCTGCTTTCTGTTATTCCCTTTCACCTTTTCTCTTATCTGCCTGTTATGTCTCTTGTGCCCTACTTCCTCGAGCAGAGCACTCCACCATCTCTGTGTATCTAGAGCAGAGAGAATACATATGCACCAGCACAATTTTCTACACTCTGGGTCCTAGTGGTGCCCCCTCATAGTCTGGCACCTGAAGTGGCCGCCTCAGTTCGCCTCTTGGTAAGGCCAGCGCTGCCCATTGGAGCACTACTTGTGACAATGCATGAAGACTGTGCAGTAGCTCAGCCACTGCAATTGAGCACCACAGAGAGACCATCCTAAATCCTTTTACTTTTGTCTGCAAAATAGGTTGTGAGTTCCTTGTAGGGAGCAATACTCTGTGCGTGCGTCTATCTGTCTCTCTGATAATAACAATAATACAGTACTTATAGGAAATACGTTGTGGTGTTGTGAGTTTAGATCGACTACATTGCACATGGTACGATCTCTTAACATTACCCTGAAATTAAGTCACTTCTGGGGTAGAATGTAGTGACTTCCCATCAACAAGAAGTTTAGGACATCTTTACACATCTACTTGTGTGCACCTCCCTTATCAAAATATTAATAACATGCTTTTAAACCCCAGATGTCCTTTTCATAGAATATCAGGGTTGGAAGGGACCTGTAGAGGTCATCTAGTCCAACCCCCTGCTCAAAGCAAGACCAATCCCCAGACAGATTTTTGCCCCAGATCCCTAAATGGCCCCCTCAAGCATTGAACTCACAACCCTGGGTTTAGCAGGCCAATGCTCAAACCACTGAGCTATCCCTCCCCCCAAAAATATTTTTCAAAATATACTTATGTTTGTACAGCTATATGTATACTTAACACTGAGTAAATTGTCCAGTGTTGTACTTGGTGTTTGTTTAAGATACAATCATTGTTTGTGAGTAAATACAACCTTCATAAATGTCTTGATCTGTTTTTCTCACTGTGGTTTTATTGATGCCTTTTCCTGGGATTCTACATGTCCACTTGGTTTAATACTATGTATCTTATGATGAATGAAAACTCCTTCTTTGTTTAAGCAACGTATTTATCTGTTCAAAATCTTGGTGCATTTGACACTGCATATGTAAATTTGACAAAAACACAAAGGTAGGTAGAAATAAACAGACTGCTCCTTAGGGGGTTCCCAGGAACGGTAAGATATGTTGCACACTTAAGACTGATCCAATCACACTTGGATTAGCTGGAGAATTGCTGTGTGGTTAACTAACTTGCAGGGTGATATGGGGAAGCAGTCTCTCAGAGCGTAATTAAATGATAAGTTCACATTCAAGGGACAATTGTAAGTTACTGAGACTGTCATATACAACGCCAAAAATAGGCTGTCTCATGATGAATACCCTTATTAACAGCTACACTGCTCTGTGTTCATAGGATATGGCTGGGGAATTTGGCAGGATGTAGTCCTGTTTGCTGAAGATCTCCCTGTAGATTTTATAAAGGATTTATATAAAAGACGACGACATCTGAAAAGCAAACAGACCATATAGCTGTAGCCCATGTTAGTGTGACTGTTAATGATGTGTTAATGGATAAATTTGATCTCCAATCTTCCACTTCATTTGATGTAATCAAAGCCCTTTTTCTCAAAATGCATTGATAAAGACTTTGCTAATGTGAGAGAAACCAGTTATTTTCCTGTGTATCAAACTACTTACTATGGAGGCAGTTAGTTTGGTTCAGAAGACTTGCACCTCCAGCATTTTGTTATGGCTTTTGAAGTTGGGTCTGTGGGGGATGGTTCATTGGCTTTCATTTATATTGTATCTGTTATCGTCCCCAATTTGTACTCTGTCAATAAAAAAAAATGTGCCTCTCCTTTATTCCAGTCATTCCTGACACAGTTTAAATATATGGCTATAAAAAATGAATACTCCAGTAACCCCCTAGAATATATTTAATATCTCCAATCCTCCCAGTCCCTCACAACAAGAGGAAACCAGTTTTGCAATGGGCCCTGAAAGTGCATAAATATAGGATGATTTCTGCCTGGAGCAAATGAGTACCTCTGCCAGCTGCCACTCCTCTTTGGTATAACTTGGGTGCCAATTCCACATTGATCTCAGTTGTGGCACTATGGCTAGAGGAGAGAGACATGGGCCTTTAGACAAGTAGGCCACATGCCATCTAGAAATGTATAGGTCAAAACTAACATAATAAGTTCTATAAGGTGTGTAACATTGGTGTAATGTGCTCATGGCAAGATATAATAAACTAGCTACTAAATAATGCCCCTGTTTCAATTTCTGGATAGATTTAAAACGTCACCCTACATAGAGCGCATTGCAACCTTGTTTATTTAAATTAATTAAGCTTTATTTATTTAAATAAAACCAATGTAGACTTTTTTTAAGCATTCTAAATGAATCTGGTTTTACAGTAAAGAAACGTACATCAGTTTTCAGCAGACAGACAGGCTTTAGGGGAGTATAGGTAAGCGTATACAAAAGGCCTCATCCTCATCAAAGGAAGAACTCTTCTTGACTTCAGTGACCTTTGGATCAGACCTACAGACATCAAAGATATGAAGGAAAGGACAGTCTCGTTTCCTTTAGAAATCCCAGTCATGTAATCAGTCACTGGGATTTCTTCAGATCCTTGTTTAATTAGATATTGGTTGTAGGGAAAGAGAAGCAATTGGGTATAGAGTATATTTTGAAAGAAAACTCATGTGACTCCTGAACAGACTCTGGGGGTGAAATCTTGGCCCCACTGAAGTTAATGGGAGGTTTGCCATCAACTTCATGGGGGATATGAGCCACAGCAAACTGGGAACAGGATGGTTCTCACATGACTTTGTGGTCATCACCAATGAAGGTCTCATGCACAGTGTGGTTCATTTTTCCATCCCTCTCACAATCTGATTTTACTCATGGCAATTTTACAGTGGTGTCTCTTCATTGACTTCAGTGGAGAGATCCCCGATACTACACCAGTGTAGGTGAGAGGAGAATCGTCTGAGTAGAAGTGAAATCTTGCATTTCAGAATCAATTTTACTATTCTCACTGTCTGTAAACCAGCAACAGTTGAGGGTAGTGCCAACCTGAAGAGATGGGAAAGAAACACAACTTTAAGGTTAGAAATTTTTTATTTCCTTTGAACCGTACTCAAATGTTTTACTGTATTTCCTTGGCAGAAAGGAGGGAGTCCACTTAAAGACAAGGGAAAATGTATAGGCTGGCTGTGTCCTTGGGTCATAGAAAGGAAAATTCTTAGGCCAGTAATACCTGTGTTTGGGTTGAGAGGGGAGAGTGGCAAGGTGAGGAGAATGGCTGATCAAACTTGTCTTGGGGAAGGAGATAATACTATCACCTTGCCTCCAATTTGAATGTGAAAGGGTATATTGGGAGGAGAAGGTAAAGCTATAGCTGGGACCTGGGAAAATAAAAATGGGGAGGGGAGTGCATGGAAGTGTGGAAGAAACAGTAGGAATAGATGGTGTCTTGTTTTTTCAGCACTGTTTGTTTTTTTCACCACAACTTGAATGAGCCCAGACTGCACAATACCTATGATACCAGCCAGAATGCAGATTCTGAAACCATTCTGTCCATTGTACCCGGGTGCACCTTAAATAAGCCCCAAATCTACCTAATGCTCAATGTAACAGTCCAAAATTTGCATTGATTCTGATCTGACTGACACTGATGAAACTACATTAATGTCAATGGAATTGCTCCCAATTTAACCTGATGTCAGTGAGATCAGCATCAGGCCCTATGGAGTATAGTGTCGAGCTGGACAACTAGTAAAAATAAAGTAAAACAAAGAAATCCCTGATTATTCATGAATCCTGAAATTTTACTACAGATGTTTATATGTCCAAAAATTAGCATTGTAAAATTAGTCTCATTGACTTCAATGACTGTAACTGCAGAGAGAAATATATAATAGGTCCTGCTTATGCTAGAAAAGTGAGCATCCATATTATAGCAACTGTCACCTGTGGTAGCAGCTATGTAGACACTAGTGTACAGAGGGCTCAGGAGGTTTTACCACCATGCCATGAAAACTTGCTCTGAGAATAACAGATAACAGACTTCCCATGCTTACTTTTGGATGAATTAACGTATCTCACAAGTGCTTAAAGATAGGCATGTGCATCTTTCAAAGATTGGGATTGTACAGAGCAGTTTAAATTTTAAGTGGTAGCTTTATTTTAGAATTCCCTTATTTTACTTGGCCACGTTCTGCTTTGTGGTAGATGGGCACCTCCTGAGTGTCAGCCCCATTGCATTGGTTGGGTGTCTCAAACGTGTTTATTTGTATTCATTTTACAGAAAGGAAGTGTGTAGGGATGAGCCAGATGAACTGTTACAAATTTGCATTTTCTCAGCTCCAGGTCAGAGGAATTTTATTATTATGCTGCATAATATTCTGTTGTGTCTGTAAGATTCTGCTGGTTGCTCTTCCTGTTGGTGTCATGGCTGCCTATTGTAAGACAGAGCATGTAGGTTTGCAGAAGAGCTGCCATAAACATATTCTATTCTATTCTACTCTTCTGTATAGATTCTGATACCATGCTCACTGCTGTGGTATCTGCACACCTTTCAAGAGCTCATTAAGCAGTGTGACTAACAGCTACCATGTGTTTGTTCTGTCATCCTGTCCCCAGAGTGTGTGCTGAAGTATTTTGTTTTGGTAGATTATTTTTTAAAATGTACACGGTGCTTTGTGATTGTGTTAGAGAAGGTAATGGCAAAGAAATGGACATTGCATTGGCTGTGGAAGGTGGTAAGCTATGGGATGTGCCTTAGTTCTTGGCGAAGTTCATTCCACAGTAGCAGACCTGCCCCTGAAAAAGTTCTGTCTCCTGCATGGATGAGCTTTACCCTTACCGTAGAAAGTTTCATTGCTGGAGTAGCAGACTTGTTTATCATGGCCCTCATCCTAGAGCTTTTAGATATCCTTGGACCAGGTCAATGAGTGCCTTGAAAATAAGGAATGAGACTTTGAACTTCATATGATAGTCTGTGGGAAGACAGTGTAGAGAGAGTGCGGTTCCAGCAGTGGGCTTTACAACTCCGCACAAGTAAAATGTTACCAAGGGTACGTCCATACTACCCGCCGGATCGGCGGGTAGCAATCGACTTCTCGGAGTTCGATATATCGTGTCTCATCTAGACGCGATATATCGAACTCCGAACGCGCTCCCGTCGACTCCGGAACTCCACCACCGGGAACGGCAGTGGCGGAGTCGACGGGGGAGCCGTGGACTTCGATCCAGTGCCGTAAGGACGGGTAAGTACTTCGAACTAAGGTACTTTGAGTTCAGCAACGCTATTCGCGTAGCTGAACTTGCATACCTTAGTTCGAACCCCCCCCCCCAGTGTAGACCAGGCCCAAGAGGAAGAAGATTGGTGGGTGGGAGGTAAAGGGAGAGCTTTCCGGGTGTAGTGAGCATAGTCCAGAACAGATTGCTCCGGTCAAACCGCTGCATGTCTGTTACACAGACCAGTGCTTCTACTGAACCCAAATTCTATACCCAACCCATGATGCCAGACAGAACTTCAAGTGAGCCCAGATTCTGTGCCCTTGCTCATGATACCAGAGAACGCAGAAAGTGAAGATGAACATTGTTTTCTGTTTAAACTGCAGGGGGAATTCAGGTAGGCAGAATATAGTAATCCTAACTGGAGTTTGGCTAATGGTTTGGGATTAACTTCCCCAAAAGGGTCCATGGGAATGTTAATAACTTTGTCAGTATAGTTATTACAATTTTTACCACCAGCGCAAACAGCAGGGCATTTGTTGAGTGCTGACTGGCTCTTCAGGATCATGTGTCCTCTACTGATTCATCAACCCCACTTGCTGCAGCAACCCAAAGCCCAGATTCTGCAAACTGCTCCAACCCCCTGCACTCATGTGTAGCCCCACTGAATCAATCTGTAGGATTTTGGGGATGGGGAGGAGTGTCTAAATTTAATTTGTTTGGGATCTCCTCTCCCAGCCTAATTCTGCTAAGCTTGTGAGAACATGACAAGGTCAGAGTGCCAAGTGCTATGAATGTAAGAATTTTCTAAGGATCAGAGCATTTACATGGCAATGGCTTATCTTTGTTATTTTAAAGATCTCTGATACCAATCTTGTTTTGTTGGTCTTGGGTCAGTCTGAGGATGTTCAGTCATGCCTTGTAGCAACCCAGCCCCTAGCCATTAACCAACCCTACTGAGGGATCAGTGCTTCTGTCCTGCACAGGCAATAGTTAAAAGAATATTGTGACTGTTGCACCTACCTCTGTGCTTTACCTGAAGATAAAGAAGCCTCTCATAGGTTGGAATTGTGACTAAAGAGCTGGAGCTACTCTATTCTGCAAGATCCAATGGTGGGAAAAGTGTGAGGAAAATATGTACAATTGTTGGCTGAGTTTTTCAATAGAAACTCAAGGAGTTAGGAACCTAATTGCATCGCAATTCAGCTCTGGTGGAGCTAGACTGCTGTGGTGTGCAATGAACTTGTTTCTGTATTTTTCTTGAAAATGTATTAAAGCGTGGGGGTGAGGGGAAGGGGTATAAAATGTTTGCAAAAGGTTTTTTACACTGTGATTGATGTGACATGACTGCCAGATGCTGGGTTTTTGTCTGCCTCTCAAGGTCTTGAGTATCTTATTTGTTATTAATATTTTTTATTTGTTCAAAACAACCTATTGCCACATAATTCCATTGCCTCATCGTGGAAGGGTGACGAGGAATTGAATACTTTATTAAAATCCCCAAACAAATAAGTTTTTTTCCCTTTACAACAGACTTTCTGTTTTGACCATGCTCAATTGCAATAAATTGGATTGTCATGGTTCACTGGGACACACAGGACATGTTGGTTTTGCAAGCCAGTAGGAAGTTATTAATCTATCACTTACTACTAAGATGACAGTGATATTTAGATTCAGAACTCAACAGGAATGTCCATCACAATTGGATGCTGCTGGATAACAGTACCAGAAGCTCCTCTGTGATATGTGATAGATCTATAAGACAATTGTTTCAGGGCACTTTCCTGTATATTGTAAATATGATGCATGATGACGTGACCAATTATAGCAGGCTAATGTTCAAACAGCATGTCACAACCTGTGTATCCATGTATTAGATCTCTTCTCTCAGCAAACAAATGACACTGAGAGCAAGAGCAACTGCAGAGTCATTGGCCTAATAGAAGGTCAAGATATTTTTTAATGGCCTCTGCAATACTACAACATTATTACATCACTATTTAAACCAGTAAAGGAAATTTGGTGTTAACCCTTTCAATCTATTTCTCTCTTCATGGTGGCATTCTGCACTGCATACAAAGGTCAAGACCTACTCCATGGTTGAAAGCTGGCTTCTGCCAGAATGAAGCTTGGCACAGTGGTGGAACATTTACCAAGGGAGGTGGTTGTGGCAGTGTGAAGTGACTGCAAACTCCTTTTGGGAGAGGGCTGTATGGCGTTATCACCGCTTCAAAAATGGGTAGCCTGGCCAAGCTGGGAAGAGGCCATACAAAACCTGGTTTGATGGGGAGTATACCAATCTAGTGCCTCCATGGGGGAAAGCCCAGGGGAGGTCTGCAGCAGAAATGCTGCCGCCCATCTCTCAAGGTAAATGTTCCTGGGGAAGAAAGAAGTTGTCTCTTTCTTTTCCTTTCTTGCACTAGTTGTAGTGAAACATGCCCAGGCATTGATTTGTCAGGTTGCCCCATTTAGGGCCCTGCTGTGTGAGGCACTGAAATCGATGAGAATAGCACCTGGTGGGATTGGGCCTGTTGTGTGTATGTTTTTCATTCACTAGATATCAGGAATTGGTGGTTTTCTTCTTACACAGATGGACTCTGTGTCATGCTTACCTGTTTGCATTCAATTACTTTTCTGCTGAGAGCATATTGCAAGTTGCCTAGTTTTGCTTCATTTTATATATTTGTTGTAGACAATGGAATAGCTGTGTGCTCCAAAGAAAAATCTTTGTATGTGCAACCTCGTCCCCGTTGAGTTTCTTAGTCCACATCCATTTGGGCACAATCAGATGCACCGTGCAGGGACAGTGTTTCAGCAATGTGGCTCTAATGAGACAAACCTTCCACTTTAGAATACTTTTGGGTCACTGTGGTCATTCCGAGTACTTTATGGAGGATTTGTGAGCCTATGGTTCTGTTGTATGAGCAGAAACTGTTATACGGTAACATATAAGTTGAGAGGTAACCTTTCAGCAGAATGGTTTGAGTTAAAATAAAGGGATTGAAAAAGAGTACAATGGCCAAAAAAATCTATAAAAATGCAATTGCGCTAATATAATTTTATCACTTATTTAAAAATTTAGTCGACCCAAAAGACTACCAAGTGTGAAATTAAGGAACAGCTCCTCTACTTTTATGGAAATCACTCTTCTTCACTTGTCTAATAGCCTGATTTTGTCAGATCATTTATTTCCATGGTTTTAAAATGAGCTTGACAGACAGAATTTTATAACACCACTTTACTGCAAATAAGAACATCATTTTCGCTTATTAAAACTGAAGCTTAGAGAAAGCATTAAAATTAACAGTTCACTCTGCTTTAACCTTTTGAATACTACTGTGACTTTACAGTCTGGACTATGTTTAAGGAAAGAGTAGGGTTCAGAAGTAGGTGGTAGAGAGTTCTTAAAGGGCATCTGAGTGAGAATCAGCCTGAACTATTTGCTGGACTTTGCTCACACTTGCTTTTGACAGTTCTTTATATGCAAATGTTTCAAATCTCACACACAAATGAATTCTTGCCAAAGTGACTTCAGGCCAGAGAACGTGGTGGTATGGAGCTAGGGTGTTATACCAAACCTGATCTGAGATAACAGGCATGTTGCCCCACACCGCAAATCGTGTAAAATGGGGCTTATTTTCCTAACTGATATATTAGTTTCCTTTTTGAGCAGTAAAATTTGTGACTACTTTTGGAGGTCACTGACAGATAATAGATACCTAGTACTGGCTCTAACTCAAACACTGGGGGATGGTGGTCGGAGAGTCAAATGTCTTTTCCATAAGTACAGCTGGACTATATCTGCATTGGTGGAATCAGAAGGGACAGTTTAAATCAAGTTTTCCCATGCACGTTCAAGCTGCCTTGTTTTATTTTATTGTTTTGCTATTAGTTACATGCCCAAAGTTTCTCAGTAGCAGATGTATTCAGTTATTTTTAAACCTAAGTTCACTACAGAAATAGGAGTACAAGGTCACACACTGTTTCAGGCCGATCTGTCTTAGCTAGGTCATCACTATATCCACCGTGGTTTTCTGTTGTAACCTATCTAGTTAATGCTGATGATAACTATTACTTTCTTCAATTTGTATGATGTAATTTGTAGACAATGAGCCAGATCCGCTCCAGGGTCTGCGCTGGCACCAGGTCAAAGGACCTGTCCAAGGACCTGTCAAAGGCCATTCACCCAATGTGGAGGATGCAGAGATATAAGGCACCCAGAATCTTTTAGGGCAACACTAAAATTTTTGGGGCAGGAGGAGGGCTAGCAAGAGAGGAATGTGGCCAGCGGACGTGCTTGATTTGTGTATGCCTCATCAGCCTCCATGGCCATGCTCTAAAGGAACCCCAGGCAGAGCAGCAGATTAAACACACTCTTCCCTTCACCCAGGGTGGGATTTCACTAAACGCAGAATTAGTGAAGCTGGAACAGAAAAGTGCAGTTTGCACCTGATTTCAATACCTCTTTCTCTCTCTCTCTCAGTGGTACATACAGGAGCCACACTGGCAGGGCCAGGTTATTAAAAGCCTGCAGATGTCAGGTGTGGAGAAGAGTGTTAAAAGGAGAAGGCACTGACCGGAAAGGAGAGCAGAGCTCTGTTTCTCCCTCGGTGAGGGAAGCCTGGTTTCAGCCTGGAGTCTGAGACAGCATGCTGGCTGGACAAGACTCTGGGTGTGTGGGGTGACAGGACCTGCTGACACAAACCAAAGGAGTGGAGTTGGAAGACAGGCCCTGAGTAGAAGGATGGGATCTTGCCAAAGCCTCATTGGATCATCCTGTTTTGAGTTCTTATCTGTCTTTAGTTTATGGACTTTAATACTCTGAAGGGGTAGCGACTCAAGTGGAGGGCTAAAGCATGACTGGGTTGGACCCTGCAAGAGGGGGACTGTCAGAGACCCTGCATCAGGGTGAGTAGTGCCGTGTTGAACCACAAGGGGGCAACATAGAAGCTGTGATGAGGTATTGCCATGTGCTGCCAAAAATGCTGAGAGTCTGAATCACAAGGAACATCTTTGTGTAACAGTCTATTGACCTTTTTCACAGTTGATTCCACCTTGCCAATACTCTATTGGAATGCTGGGGAAGAGGTGTGGTGGTTACCCTCCTGTTTGCCTGAAAATTCATTTAATTCTTCTGAGGCCACCGGGGTCTGTTGTCAATGGATACAGTCTCTGGAATGCCATATCTCACAAAGTGGGCCTTCAGTTTGCCAATCACTGACTTGCTTCTTGTATCAGACAAGACACTGACCTCTCAAATTTGAATTGTAGTCCATTAATCTGTGCATGTGACTACATTGCATCTAATCTAACTCCCTGTGGTCAGGACCAGCTCCAGACCCCAGCGTGCCAAGCGCGTGCTTGGGGCGGCATTTTACCTGCAGGGCGGCAGGCGGCTCCGGCGGACCTTCCGCAGTCATGCCTCCGGGAGGTCCACCAGAGCCGTGGGACCAGCGAATCTCCCACAGGCATGACTGTGGAGGGTGCGCTGGTCCCGCGGCTCGGGTGGACCTCCCGCAGACATGCCTGCGGATGCTCCACCGGAGCCGCAGGACCAGCGCGCCCTCCGCAGGCACGTCTGCAAGAGGTCCCCCGGAGCCACGGGACCGGCGAACTGCAGCGCACCCCCTGCGACGTGCCGCCCTGCTTGGGGCGGCCAAATTCCTAGAGCCGCCCCTGCCTGTGGTGCCTGTTTTCCTTGTGTTTTGCCAATAACACTCCCTCCAATGAACATGGGCCCTATGATTCCAGTTCCACTGATCATGATAGAGTCACAGGTGTTTTGGACATGCTCAGGTTTATAATGAAGTGAGAGCCTACAGATAGTTCACAAGCCTGTTCACCAACATTCATTGCAGGTCTACATGTAGTCTGAGTTCTAATCGTGGTAGCTGTGTGGTGTGATTAAGCCATCATTCCTTGCCTTTAGGGATCAATCCTCTGGACTAGAGATTGCGAATCAAATTGCCACTGTGCCCTGAAGTCTGCGAATCAAATGAAAAAGTTTATTGCACTAAGGTTACAGATTTTAATTGCACTAGAGTCTAAAAAAATGGCCAGAGAACTTTTTACTGTGATAGGGAATTAATCTCCCATTACTTCCAAATGATGAGTTGCACACCAAACGGTACAAAAAATAAAGAAAGAAGTGGCTGTAGCATTGGAAAAGTACAGCCCTGCATTGTCTTCACAAATGAAAGAAACAGAGCTGTATAATTTTCAAACAGCAGTCCCAAATTCAAATTATGTTTGATGGTGTAGGAAAATCTAACATTCGAAGTCTAACATGCATCTCCAAACTTAAGTACTAGATAAGGAAAACAAGTTTCTGTTAAATCCCCTGGCTGCAAGTATGGAAATCAATACACTTTTAAATAATCATTTCCCAACAAGGGATCTTCTTAGAAATGCCTTCAGATAAGGTAAAAATATCTTATTGTGAGCTACAGCTGTAATAGCCAATTAGCCATCCAGTCGTCTAGTGTGCCATAGAGATATCATCAATCCAGGATGAATATGTTCTGCAGCTATTCAATAACACACCAAAGAAATATAACAGCTGTAGGAACAAGTGGCGATGAAATGGTGATAGAATAGGCTAGTAAATGCAGGGAGGTTTTTCATCATATGACACCATCTTGCAAAAAATGCAGAGCAAGAATTACAAAAAATGAAACACTGTAACTCATAATTCCTTCTTGAAGTGACTGGAAAGCTACAGGTTTTTAGTCTCAAAAGGAGGATTCTGATATTTTTGAACTTCTCCTCCAATGGAACACACATACATTAGTTAAGATTTTTAAGTTTAACGTAGAGCTCAGCAGGAACCTTCTTTGGAAATCAGGCCTACTGGAAGGAACTGTATTTTGATATTTTCCACTTATCTCAGTGGGAAATAGAAACATTTGGGTGTGCCAATAGTGTAATTGATGGAGATTATACAAAAATTACATGATTTGCACATGGAAACACAAGTTTATGAACACAAATATGGGGTTTTGAACACTCAGACAATGAAAGCAAAATTTTGTAGGTGCATCTGTTGTATCTTAAATTTTTTTTTTCCTAAATGACACCTAAAAAGTCACTTGCTGGTGAAAACTGCTAGAATATCAGAAAGCAAAGAGATGGGTTATTGGGCTCAGAAAACCAAAACATTATCCTGCAGCTAAATAATGAAGAGGGAGGTGAATTTGACTGAGATTTTATGTAAATCCAGTCCAGGTAGTCCACACCAGAGTTTGATTTACAACTGTAATGGACTGTGAGGGTGTGCAGAGTGCCGATAGTAAGCAGAAGAGCAGTTGCTCTGGTGGACTGCTAACCAAATCAAAAGATGGACATTCCACCATCTCTTTGGTGGGTTTTCTGTTGGTCCAGCAATATTTGCTGTTGAGGAACAGCAGAACTCAATTACCTAGGGCTCTAGGTTTGTAAATTCATGACAACTAGCAAAGCACAAGCAGTGTGCTGGATCCTACAGGTACTTCCTACTTGACAGCACCAGGAGTCAGAGCAACTTGTATTCCAGTGCTCAGCAGCTAACAGCACTTAAGTTACTGAGTTTCCTAGTTTATTTAATGTCATTGGCTTGCTCAAAAATCTAGTTAACTTCATCGAGGTAATATGTTTCAATCTGTAATACAATCCATCTCATAGACAAATCCATTTCTATATCAGATGGAAGTAACGTAAGAGTTTGTATGTCTGAAACAACTCAGCATGAAGGAACAGGTCACCTGCCGTCCTTCCTAAGTTATTTCCCTTCACTGTGGCATCAAAATAAAAATATCCAGTGGTGATATGAATTAGTATTGAGATGTCCCACCACACCAGACTTATTAAGCAGGAATGCCATTTTTCAATAATAGTGGACTATATTATTGTGGTTCTTAATGGGGCAGCAAGCTGAATCTAAAATCAGGATACCAATAACTGGTGTTGATCTCCATTGCTTGCTATATCACACAACCTTCTCCACTCCTGGTAGTTTCTGGGGTTATAAAACATCTTGGGTGAAATCCTGCCCCATTGAAGTTATGAGGATTTTGCCATTGACTTTACTGGAGCCAGGATTTTATCCCGAACATTATCTTATCATTTGCCGCCAGAGTTTTTCAAGATCCTACTTGACAAATATAAATCCCCTTCTATGGCTCTACCCAGGTAGGGCATGGCAAGCCCCTTAAGCTACATTGTATGAACAGGAACTGGCCCTTCATTGTAAGAAATGTGAATTTTTGGTCACAATTTGAGTGTGAGGGCCATAAATACAAATAGTACTAGAAATTGTGCACACACTCTTTTGCAACATTAGAAATTTCAGCTTCTTTGGGACTCTTCCTCCCCCAGTAAAATTAGCAGCAATTTCACCCCTGTTTTCTCTCTACTCCAGCCCCACAAGTGTTACTCAACCTATGAGAGATTTGGGAAAATTAACATTAAAATTAAAAAAAGCTGCCTGGAGTGCATTCTGGTAAAGTGCTCTACAACTTTCCAGACTTTGAAGCAGCTTATTTGAAACTGTAGAAAAATTTAAGGTAAGAAAAAAATTAGGGGTCCAAGTTCTCAGCCAGTGTAAATCAGAGTAGTTCCATTGATTTCAGTGGATCTCTGCTGATTTACACCAGCTGACTGCCTGGGCCTAGATCTCCCCAAGTGGTGTAAGGATATATATTTAAAGTAAACCTTTATTTCATCAGTCTGTTGGTGAGCACTTTTACGTACCATCTTCCTTATCATTCCCCTGCATAGTTCAGTTGTTAACATTTTCTCCTTTCATGGTCTTTAAGATATAAATAATCACCTGATTAAATATCTCTTGAGAAGATTATGCTATGGATACAGGACCGTCATTGCAGCCCTCATAATCAATGTTTCACTTGTTTATATGATATATGTACACCTGCGAGTTGTTGCCATTACCCTTGATTGCAGTGTGGGAGATTCTTAGTTTCAAACATAATCATGCAAACTCATTTTTTTAATAGTGTCTAGTTGCAAATGCAAAAGTAAAGAAATGCACCTACTGTAGATAAACAAAGCAGCATGGCTGTTGTAAAAGAAACAAACAAACCAAAAAAACTCTAACAACAGTTGTTGAGGCAGCTTTACTACATTCCTCTTATCACAAGCGGGATGGGTTTATAAAGGATACACCTTGCCAGAAAATCTTAATTTCTTTTTTAAAAATTAATCAATAAGGAGCTGTGTTAGATACAATATATCTGGATTTTGGTGCGGCATTTGATGTTGTCTCTCACAAAATCTTATCTGAAAAATTAATTCAAATCAGCTTAAGTAGAATCACTGCCATGTGTATTGAACCCTCAGCTAACAGATTGTACAAAGGGTAACAATAAAAGGCAACACATTGAGCGTAGGGGAGGTTCCTAGTAAGGAACATGTTAAGTCCAGGCTTATTTAACAGCTTTGTTAATGATCTGGAAGAGGGGAGTAAACAACCACTTAATGAAATTACATACCAAGGACATAATTAAGAAGAATGCCAGTGTGGACAAATGCAAGGTAATATACTGGGGAAAAATAAACTCAGACACCAATACTCTATGGGAGGGACAAACCTGCAAAGTAGTAACACAAGGCTGAGAATGAAGAGCAAATTTACCAAAACTCTGCTGTAAAATAACCAAAGCAGTTCTGGACTACAGATATAGAGGTACTGCTAATGGTCGTACCCTTTATGCCAGAGGGGAAATGATACAGATACTGAGAAAATGACTCTGCACTACCTGAGGATTCTTCCACTGGTTGCTTAAATAGATTTCAAGGCTGCTCCATGCTACCCAAGAGATGCAAATAGCTTTAGCAGACCCAAGAACTGGGCCCCAAGAATAAAGGAGAAATTACGTTGGATTGCCCAAAAGAGGAAAACTACAAGTAATGTGATATTTTTGGGGAAAAAAATTAGAAAATGTATGCTGAATATCAGGCGGTAAAACCTCCCAATGGTGAGCTCTATTGGGTTGTAGAATAGTCTGTCAAGGAAAGTAGTTCAAACCCCATCACTTACGATATTTAAACACTGACTGGAGATAACCCCAGAAACAACCCTGCATTGTCAGAGGTTGTCCTGCTTCTTACACCTCTAACTTTTATGATACTATGATATAAATCACTAATATTACTGCAGTGTTTTAATCCCCAGCCACTACACTACATAGACACACGTGATTTTTTTTTTAGAAGGTTTGGAGTATTAGCATCTCAATTATGGAAACCTTTGTGCTAAAATACTTTTGTGATGTATTGAGATAAACCACATAATTCAATAACTCTCAAAGTCTTACTTATCTTTTTCTGAATGGGTGCAGTTGTTGAACTTCAGGGTACATTAAAACATATTGAAATATTGACACAACACCTGTTAGAGGAAAACTGCCTTTATGCTATTCTTTGCTATGTACTATTTTGTTTTTCAGTGTGTGTCCATCCTGAGTTCTGCACTCAGAACGTGAAAAATGGCCAAAGTAGGTTTTGAGAAATTTGGTCTTGTAATTACAGTAAAAGGGCACCTGTCAGGAAAATGCATCAGAGTAACCAAACAGATAAAAACATAGCTTTGAAGTGGGAGAGCCAATTCAATCACACTATAAGAAGGCACAACTCCCACTGAACATTCTTACACTAGAGTAGAATTTGGCACCGTACACAAATGCATTGCAAACAAACTGCAGCTGTAGACTTCATAAATAGGTGAAAATGACTGTCAGAGTATACATCTGAACTACACTGTCGGCATAAATATTACTCTAACTAGTATCTTGAAGAGAATTTTAGAAGGCAGGCAATCATTTATAGCTAAAAGACTGGAAAAGGGTTAAATAAGGGATTATGAGGTGGAACTACTAAGATGGTAAGATGCACTTTCCAGGAGTAAATATAGAGCACATTTTACGAAGTAAATAAATAAAAATACACCCAAGCAATTTGTATCCCATGCACTCAAACTCTTATTGGAATGGCAGGTCTCATATCCTCCTCAGAGAAGAGACTGTGAGTGTAAGGTTTGGGTGAAAAAAACAACCTTCCTACTAGCAAGATTCTTGCAAATTTTGAGGCACAACAATTTCACAAGACAGGTATTCTAAATCTCTGCTGATCATTTTCACTTCCCTTGCTTGCAATAATTCTACAGCACTGCTAATATTTGATTGATCAAAAGTAAGCTTGACATGAAACTGTCAGGAAAATGAGAGTGGGACAATATTTTTGGTTGGCTTTACACAGGGGCTGTTTGCCACAGTTTAAATGTCTGATTTACAGACCCTGGCCTATTCTTATGCATGCACAAAATTATTCATGCACGTACATACACCCACAGTTTACAGGTGCAAACACGGGCCAAATGCAGCACTGAAGTCAATGGTGGTACATGAGGATTGAACTTGGTCCTATGATTTCAGTAGAGTTATTCCTATTTAAACCAGAGTAAGTGAGAGGAGACACAGTGGTGTCCAAAAGTCACCTCTCGGTGGTAGTGGAGAGATCACAGTTATTACTGATTCCAAGTGTAGAAGCACTACAGTATCTCAGTCACTGTGGTGTGGTAAGTGTCACTTAAATATTGACTTTTTAATGGTGATCACTGTAACCTTCTCAAAACAATAGCTAATGGGTATGTTATTGAAAGGGTAAAATAACACCAAGGTTGGGAAGACGTTGTATTAATTAAAGGAAAATTTATGCTGAAGATCAGCAAAACATTTTGTGATGGTGAGATCTAGCAAGCTGGGCCATAGTGTCCCAAAGAAAAAGAGAGAACACATTTACATTTTCAAAGGATTATACATAGACAAACTAATAAGGCTTCCTACCCCTCAGTGATCCAGGTAGATAAGTATGATCATGAGTCCCATTTCACAGAAAGAAAACAGAAGCACAGAGAGAGATTGACTGACATTCCTATGTCACACAGCAAGTCATCCAGGGTTAGATGCTACAAATAAGTAAGTAGCTTTTTACAGCTGAGGAATCTGAAAGAGAGGCCTAAACTCATCATTAATGTAGCTGCACTAATGTCACTGGAGCTACCCCAGGAAGAAATGTGAAAATGTGGCAAAAGAGATTAAATGACATGCCTGGGAGGCAATGGGGTAGTCTGACAGATTAGCCATTGGCTACTAGCAAGTGCTTAAATAACCAATGTCACCTAATCTTTTCCCATCTGGGATGAGTTTGTAAGTGGGAAGGGGACATTTTTAGCCGGTAAATGGTGAGTGTGCCTGGCTGGCTGCTTTGTGTCAGGTGGGAGAGTCTCTCTGAGAGTGAACAGATGCTCTTTGAGCTCCACATAGTTGTGTATACTCTGTTCCCTTAACGTTTTGGCACGAAGCCAGCTTTACCTCTTACAGATGTGCTGGATCTTCCCATTTTATTACCCAAACAGTGGTAACCCTAATAAAACAGACTCCATCTTAATGGCTCATTGGAAGGTAGTATCCCCATTTATAGCTAAAGAGCGACTTCAGATAACCTACACTGGCTAAAATGACACAACCAACTGCTGCAGGGTGACTGAGGTACCTCTTGCATAGCACAACTTGGCAAACAGGCCTAATGCACTGGTAGTCCAGTAACAGTCAAATTAACACACTGCCATGAATCCTATACT
Source organism: Mauremys reevesii (assembly GCF_016161935.1). Taxonomy (NCBI): domain Eukaryota; kingdom Metazoa; phylum Chordata; order Testudines; family Geoemydidae; genus Mauremys; species Mauremys reevesii. Next base: position 23,526,643 of record NC_052638.1, on the reverse strand, counting down.
GTCTCCTATTCTAATCAGCACGTACTACATTCTCTGTTCTCAAAATGATATATTTAAAAACATATTTAGCACAATACAATATTACATAGTTCTACCTGTGTCACCTGTCTCTTGTTCTAGTGTACATATAGGGCCCAAGTTGTTGGACCACTACAAGCACAATTGTGTGGCAAAATTTAATATAGGCTTCGGCTCAAGCCCTAAATGTATTTGTTACTTGTGTGCTAGTAACTTACCTACCCCATAACTGTGTCTTCTACTGAAATACTCTGACAGTAAAACCATACCAGTTGTTTCAGGAAGCTGTGTATTTGACAATTTAATCAATCTCTTGCTCTTATATATAGAGAGTAAATTATATACATATATATAGTATTTTCCATCCATAGACTTCAGAGTGTTTTACGAAGGAGGAAAGTATCATTATCCCAGTTTTACAAATGGGGATACTGAGATTTTGAGTATTACATTAGTCCACTTATAAGTAAAATACTAATCAATAGGGGGATACAATGTATACATAGTTTACATGAACTACTTTAACGGCAACAAGAAATCTGTAAGATATTGAAGACTGACACTTTTTTCATACATATCTTGTTTACGTTTTCCCAAGTAATATGGCAGGTGTCCTGGATATTTCCTTGAAGGGTGTGTGTGTGTGTGTGTGAGAGAGAGAGAGAGAGATCGGCATTTCAATAGACAACCCCTTCCCCCCCCCCCCCCCCGAAACCTTCATTAATGAAAGCTCACAATGTGACCATGCAGTAGGTAGATGTTAGCACATCCATTGTACAGAGGGGTAATTGAATCGCTGTATTGCTTTAGACATGTCACAACAGCCTGTGTATGAGTGTTAGAGTTTGGAATATACTCCAAGAATTGTGTCTTCTACTACTGTGCTCTAACAGATCCATTGCTATGGTATCACTCCAGTACAGTCACAGAGCCAATCTTTTCCCAAAGCCACTTTTACTGACATACTTTAATAGAAACTATCTGGATACAGAAAATCCCTGTCTGATCAATGGGACACTCAAAACAGTTCATATTTCCTGAAGATTTATGGAGTGAGCTGCTAAAGGAGACTTCAGCTTCTGTAGCTGAATTCTGGCATTGGGGTCCAGAGATGGACAAAAGTTGTGTGGAGTTTTTTCAAGTTACTACCAAACATTTACCCTAAATCTTGAATTACCATTTATATTAGACATTTCTTCTCTTTGTGTGAATTACCAAAACATGTCCAGAAATTTGGCTATCACTAAGAATGGACTATTTAAACCCAAGGAGTGAGAGTTCCTAGCATCTCCCTGCCAGCCACATTCAACATCTGAAAATACCCAATATCCATTCTGAATCTTTGAAGTGTTTTTCAAGCCTTTGAAATATTGAAACAACTTACTGGCCATTTTTTTGGATTATTTTAAAGATCTGAGCATTCAAGTCTCTTTTACTTGTCCCATTCTTTATTTCCCTGCTAGGCTCCAAACACTGGAAAATACATGGGCTGCAATGATGCAAATAAATGACATCCTAGCAGAACCTAAAAGCAGGAATTGGTTAGGTACACTAGGGAAGAACAAACTTCCACAAGGGATAGGTGAGGAGCCTTGTGCCATTTCATGTAAACGCCTAAAATTATTGTAGGCGATCAATCCACTTGCCTGAAATATTTTGTAGCCCAAGGAATGAATTTGGCAGGGAAGTTAAATGATTTATTTAGACGCCTTAGGCTTATTTTTAAAAACAAATTAATGAAGAGAGTGTTTCTTGCTCTTTGAAACTTTCTTCTCTGTTTTCTCAGCTCCTGAACATAGTGAGTAACTCTGTTCACCCAGGCCCTCTCAAAAATATTTCCCTTTTCCTGTATCTAGGTGCTGTTTGCAAGTAGCAATGCACCAAACAATTTGTTCTGGACTATATTGCAAATCAGCATTTATAAATCAGAACTTTGAGTTAAAGTAAAAGTAGGATTTCATAAACTAGATCATTATTGTATAGCTTCAATGTTATAAATCAGTCAGTTGTATCCTAAGTGCAGAGTGAGGATTTGTAAATCAAAGCATTTTATTTCAGAATTTCTCAGCTTGATTTGTAAATCTGTTATAGAATTTGTAAATCCAGATTGTGGTATGTAAATTGATTTTGGGACCTATAAAGCAGTTGAATGTTTTAGCTAAATCTAATGTTTAAAATAATGATTTCTGAATCAAAATTTTCTGCTGAAGATTTACTGGCAAGTTTTATAAATCAGAGGCAAAGACATATAACTCAAACTGTGAGAAGTGCAGATTTATAAATCCAACTTGTAAATCAATGGAAAAAACATCATGTTTTGCACTAAATATTTTACAAATGGCACCTTGTACATCATGCAATTGCCACAAATCTTTTACATGGAAGTCAGGGTACATAATGTGGGACTGAATTGGAAAGAAAAATTATGAGAAAATTTGCTTAGTGGGTTAAACGCTCAGTACAAGCTTCTTAGATTGGGCATGTGTTATCAGGGAAGAATATTCAGTTGTGTCGACCTAGTCAATAGTGGACGTTTGTCCAAATCAATATACTGTGGCATGATTCACAGTGTTGGCAATCTCAGTTGAGAGGAGGCCGCACACAGGAATAACAGTGTGTTGTAGATCATGATTGTAAAGGCATAGCTGTGTAGAGAACCTTATGCAGCACCTCTCTGCAGTGCACCTGTTATAGCAGCCTGAGAGAGCGCCAGAATCACTGAAAAAACTAAATGTTACCACTGGTGCATATACATGAATGGGAGAAATTTGAAGCAAGAGCCTAATTCAATGAAAACATTGTTAAGGGGATTTGAAAGACAATTCTCAGCTTTTTACTTCTAAAGGAACTTAATCACATATGCACAGCTGAACTTAGATCTAAGAGCTGATAATCACAATGTACGGCTGGTTTCTGTGCATGGAGGCTCTCTAGACACTTCTATATCTTGGCAGTTGGAGATTCTAATATTGATTTGGAGGACCTGGGGTTATCATTTCTGTAGCCACGGAAAACTGTGTTTTTCCTTCACCTTTTGGAACCAAAAATTTCTGGCCCTACTGATTGCCAACTGGTAACACATCCCAGTGCCTTCCCCAGCCCCTCTTTCTACCATCTCCAACACGGACGTGAAGCAGAAAATCCTGGTCGGGAAGATTATGATTACACTTACTTTTCTGGTTCCTTTCAGCAGTATGGGGATAACTCGGTTAGCTCCTGTTTTCAGTAATATGAATTCCGTAGTGTGACTCAGTGGGATTCTAAGCAGCCATCAGGCTTTTGCTTTTCATCTGGAGTCTAAGAGGCAAATGGTAGTAAGCTGGAAAGGTTTGCCTAGTGAGTATAGTATCCAAGGTACTTGTTTGTCAGACTCTGAAGGTATGTGTACACTGCAGTTAGACAGTATAGACGCCTATGGCCTGGCTGAACTGGGCTTACGGGACTCAGGCTGTGGGGCTATTTAATTGCAGTATAGATTTTCGGGGTTGGGCTGCAGCCCGAGCTCTGGAAGCCTCCCACCTCACAGGGTGTGGGCTCCAGCCTGAATGTCTACACTGCAGTTCAACAGCCTCTTAGCCTGAGCCCTGCGAGCATGAGTCAGCTGGCACTGGCCAGCTGTGGATTTTTATTTGTAGTGTAGACAAACCCTGAGTCAGACAAGCGCTACCTGAATCAAAGAAAAATTGCACTGTGTGAGGTGGTGAAGTTCAGGCTTGTGTTCAACTTTTTATATGGGATCTACATTCTGTTGTCCACTTTCAAGGGGAAATATCTTGAATCTCAAAATATTTTAAAAGGTTCTAAATGCTGGACTGCATGACGTTCAGGAATGTTAAGCTGGTGTTTGTGAATAAGTATCACTAACTTTTTAAAATGTAAAAAAAAATCTTAATAGACTATTGTAAATTTTCAAAGCAAAGAAATTAAATGTTAAAGTTGCACTGAAATATGTTCTAACAGATTTTAGTTCTGGAACACAAGCAGCTCAGTATATTCCCAGAGAAAAAAAAGTTCAAATTGGGTTGAAGTTATGAACACTTATCAGTATTGAGGGTAAAAATCATTACAAGGATCCTGTAATTATCCCCCAAACCAGGACATTCAGAGATCTGATTACACGTGACAGAAATCCAGACTTGTATGAGTAGAGAAGTACACAATGAGGGCCTAAACAACCTTAGCTCTGTCCTGTAGTGACACCATGCAATCACTATACAATGATGATTAATGCATTTCATAGTCCTTTAGATAAAACTGATATTTGAAGACACGTTGGGTCTTTCACATTTTCCCCCCTCCTAGTGTAGTGAAGTGGTTATGTGCGAGGGGGTCAGGGAGAGAGTGAGGCTATAGGCGGAGGCAGGGATAGATGTAATCAGTGCTGGAGAGGAGATGGCAGTGGTTGAGGAAGGGGGCTATGTAAGGGAGGCTGGCAATAAACGTGAAGGTGAAACCTGAGTTAGGGAAGACCCGGCACTGAGTCCCAATGTGGCTGCACTTTAAAGGCTCCCACTGCACCCCTGCCAGAGCTTCATTAACAGTGCTGCCTTAGTGTCCAGTGGAGCCAAGCACTATCTGTGGGAACCTGGCTGCTGCACACTACAAGTTCTGTAGCGTGCTTTGACATACTGCTATTTCACACCCCAGCCTTCAGGTCCACTAGAAATGGCTGCAATCCCACACAGACATTCCTCTCAGCTCTCTAACCTACCGTGGAAATCAGGGACAACACTGATAAAAAATAATCAGGGAAATATTTGAGGAGGAGTAACGAAGACGCAGACATTTAAGTGGCTGGGAATAAAGAAGCTCAAATATAACTTTAATATTTGGCTCGACTTCTTGACTTACAAAATTTGTGTTTCTAATAGGAGACAATGTTGCCATTCAAAGTCAGGTCCCTTAAGTTACATTATAATATAGTTGAATGTCTGTGATGAAAGTGAAGCTCTGTCTTGTGGAAGTAGGGAAAGAATTAATAAGGATTTGAAGGGGATCTTAATGCATGTCAGTCAGTTAGCAAGAGTTAGGCCAGCTGTAACCCTAATGACGTGAGACTTCTAGAAGCAAGGATGGTGTGAGGCGAGAGGGAAAGAACTGTGTAAAAAGTTATTACGACCTTGCAACTGATAACCAAATATGCAGACTGGTGTCTTCTAGGAGTGAGAACAATAAGATAGCAGGATGGCTTATGTATAAACAAAATGCAGCTGTTGCTCATTATTGTCTGTATTATTGCTTGTTATTGTCTGTAACAAAGGTATAAATGCTTGCTGTAATTGTTTACCTGTTGAGAGACCTGTCCGGGACTGGGGCGACCCTGTGTCCTAGGACACTCTCTCCCTCCATTGTAATTACTGGAGAAATAATAAAGTATTTGATTTTGCTGCACCCAAAGAAAAAGCGAGAACTGAGTTTTTCTCCGACAGTCTCATGCCATTATTCCAAGTTGCCAGCAACACTAACTTTGTTATTATTTGACCCTGCTTATAAAGGTTCTTTCCCCCCTCTTAATTTTCTGTGGGTCAGAGCCTGAAATAGGCATTGTTATGGGTCTGAACCTGGATACACCTCTTCAGCCCAGCTGAGCTCCATGCCTATCCAAGTGCTGGTCAGATCTTGGAACCATCCAGCCGCTTCAAAGCTACCAGGTCCTATCCCCTCCCTACACTTGGACTTTGACTATTGCCTTATCACAGATGAGCCTTTCCCCCTCTACTGTTGCTACCAGGGGTGCAGAAAACAACAGTGGAAGCACTAGACAATGCAAAATACCTGCAGCTGCAACCATTTTATCTACTGTGTCATTGAAATTTGCTGTGAGCCGAGTTAGATAACACAGTGGTTCAAATACTGGTGGCTACGCAGTACCTTACATATATTAGGAAAGAAAAGGCTAAACACAGCTGTCCTTAGCACATTTTGAACCTGTTGTGCACAATGGAAGCAGCTGCACCGGTGCTGACAACTGACCTGGTAGCGTGGATGGGGCTCAAATGTTCCAAGCCGGTGTTCTTGACAGAGTGCTGAAAAACATTTGAGCTGTGTTTACATCAGAACTTTCATTGCTATCACTATGGGTGCAAGTGCACCCATGACTGGAAAACGGGTAGAGAATATGCTAGGGTAGACAAGACTAATGATAGCTAGAGGTCCTATTCAGAACAGAGGGTGGGGGAGGGAAACAACCAAACCAAAACACCACGGCAAGCTAAATTACAGGGACTTTGATCACCAGGTGAAACAGAAATGTTTTCTCATACCACCAGAAAATTTGCATGCAGTTCTATGCTTGTCTGACTTTAACTCATGCTAGCGGAGTCAATTATGCTTTTCATACACTGACCCACATATGAGTGATTCACATCAAAACCACATAGTTCTATTTACTTTCTTTGTTGATGAGTTAGACCCTCCTGAAAATACATTAGAAGAAAGCAGGATCCTGGGGTAAAAAGAAATAGAGAGAGGTTAATAATAAATAGGTAAATGTTGTTATTTGTATAGTGTTTACTCTCAAAGGCCTCAATCATGTTCAGGGCCACATTGTGTATGATTTAAAATAGAACAGGCTGCTATTAGCAATGCTAATTTGCATGTATATGCATTATTCACTTTCCAAGGTGGGTAAGTAGTTTCAACCCACTTTTAAAGACAGGGAAATTGATACACAATGTTTAAGTGACTTATCAAAATTATATGAGTTATTAGCAAAGTTGGGGAATAGAAACAATATCTCTCAACTGACAGTATCTTTTTCTAATCACTTTACACTTTGCTGCCTCGCCAGTCAATAAACCCAAATCCAATTGCAAATGACATATTTTGGGATTAAAATATACTTTGGATTTACCCAATCATTGTTACTTACGTGGTCTGATTAGTTATGTAGTGAAGCCAATGCAGCTATAATGACTAATGCCAGCTTGAGGATCTGGCCCGTTATCTAGCTCATCATGATGTATAGCTAAACAAAGTATAAATTCATTATGGTTGACTAGACCTCCTATTTGTTGTTATTAAGGAAAAATTTCAATGAAAATGAAAGTCAATGAATGTGATAGAAAGCACAGAATATATTGCATGCTATAAACAAATCTCTAAAACTGGGATCTCTATAGTTCTAGAGCAAGTCAAACCAAATGGTCAAGGCAGTTGTCAAGAATGATTGTGATCTAAGTTCTTGCAAACAGTAGCTATAGTTCTTCCAGATTACTGGCTCAGATGTGCAGCATAAATCTACACGAGTCTTCCCATTTGTGATGTCACATCCCAATGTAACTAGCGGTACTAATACTTGAACTCATTTAAACTCTGAGCACAATAGCTAGCACTCCAGCTAATTGTACACTTACAATGTGCTTTCAACATGTCCACCTTTGCTAACAGCTTTGGTCTTTTTGCTGGCCTTTTCCCTTTTCCTTACTTGTAATTTTCACCTAAAAAGGACTATATCATTACACAATCAGTGACCATGACTTTCCTTGTATTTGCCCTTTTCCAGGCCACAAGTAGGCAGACAGAATCTTTACTTTTTTCTGGCAGTAAGTGGATTTTCACACTGTCCATATCAAACACTTCATCAAAAAATACTCATCAACTTGAAGCTTTGCGTGCAAGAGTTTGTCAACAAGATCTTGCCTCCTTTGTGACTGACCTATTCCTGACCAGGGACAGTATATTAGTGGCTGTTATTAACACACACATTCCCATTTCAAAAGGAAGAAAACAAGCAAAACAAAAAGTTGTTAAAACTTCCATTCCTTTTGCAAAGCTGCCATGATTTTGTCCAAATTTCAGCAGTGATTTCTTCCATGTAAGGTCTGGCTTCTGAGCTTCAGCCGGACTGAACCTAATGGAACAGAGACAGCCAACTTTATTGGCTCTAAAAATAATTGGCAACACTGACTCCTGGAGGCCTGCAGGACATTTCAGGGTGTCATTGAACTGAGAGGCAAAGGGAGATGAAGTAGTTAACCTTTCCCTAAACCTTACTTATGGAGGAAAAAGGCAGAGCAGTCCCACCAGCTAATCTGGAGCTGGGATTTCCTGTTATGTGCCCTTTGTCTCCTTCTGACAACCCTGGCAAGCATGCTGGCCACCCTACATTTAGATTTCAGCATAAATATGTTACTTGATTTATGGTGCAGTGTATTGTCTTCATTTGTGTGTGTTTTGTTTGTGAGCCAGGAGTCAATCTGGCTATGCAGACAATGTCAGGGATACTCAAGCACAGGGGGCCAGTAATAGATTACAGCTGAGGGGAAAATAGCAAGACAAGACTAAAGGACATGCTCTTTTACTAGCAGGCTTAAAAAACCGCATTGTGAGATTAGCATAAGAATGACCCCAAAGGTCAGATACCCCATAAAACATCCAGCGAAAAGCTTCTATTAAAAGATATACAAATGTATGATGCCATTTTGGCTCAAAAGTCAACAGATGAAGACTTTGTAGTTGAAGAAGCTGTCTTGTGTTTGTTATGATTTTTGTATAAATGACTTAGTGGTTCCTTGATTATTTACATAAAGTAAACTACTTAGGCATAAGGAGAGAATCTTGCATCTCTGCCATCTCCTTGAGAAACATATAGAGGCACAGGGCCCTGTTGTTTTCCTGCCATTAACACCCTGGTTATATCTACTGATAGCATGTTTCTACATCAGAGAGCCATGTCAGGAGTATCTCATCCTCATCCTCTTATACAGCGACATTTCCCCATGATTGAACTAAAGTCCAGGGGCGGCTCCAGGCCCCAGCAGGCCAAGCGCGTGCTTGGGGCGGCATGCCATGGGGGGCGCTCTGCCGGTCGCCGGGAGGGCGACAGGCAGCTCCAGTGGACCTCCCGCAGGTGTACCGGTGGAGGGTCTGCTGGTCCCACGGCTCTGGTGGACCTCCCGCAGGCATGCCTGCAGATGCTCCACCGAAGCCGCGGGACCAGCAGGCACATCTGCGGGAGGTCCACCGGAGCCGCGGGACCAGCAACCGGCAGAGCGCTCCCCGCGGCGTGCCGCCATGCTTGGGGTGGCGAAATGGCTAGAGCCGCCCCTGCTAAAGTCAACAGGAGTTTTGCCTTGTTGAGGTGTGTGGGATAGGACCCATTGTTAATCTCATTCAGCCATTTTGCTGAGGCCTTTTTCAAAACTTCTCCCAGTATCAAGTCACATTCAAGGGACATAAGAGTGCCTATGCATCCAACAAAAGAAGTGTTATTAAGAGATAGAGGCTGCCAACAAGGAAATTACTTGAATTTACCTTGTGAGAAATGGAAAAGATTTTCAAGAACAGGATGTTCTATATACCATTAAGCAGTACTAGAACTGAGTCCCACCTCTACTTCATTTTGCACCTGTAAATATAACTGAACAAAAAATTCTAAAATAAGTTTCAGGCCCAACACTTGTCCAAAATACCAACACCAATCTAATTAATCAGACACACATTACGTTTACACACTAAACTATAGGCGCCTAGAAAGCCATTTTGCACAAGGTAAGGAGGTATCCTCCAACTAAATTGAGTTACACAGTGGAAAAGGCTCATTCATATAATTCAAGCAATGTTTTCTCCACGACATCACACTTCCACAGTGATTAGGTGCATTGTTAGGGGAGAGGAGGTAAAGGGGACCAAGCTGGATCCATATTAATTGTAGGACCTGATTTCCAGAGTGACTTGCTACTGTGTACACAGCCTTTTGCCTGCAAAGCTATTTGAGGACTTCTCAAACAACTGCTTTTACAGTTGAAACATTTAGCACCTGCACAGATGAGAGAATTTTCACGTACAAATCTCATTTATCCATCTGCATGGCCAGATTCTTTGGCGTTTCTGTAGTTTTACTGCTAATAAGGACTTATAATAAGACTAGTTCTATGATAATATTTGTGGATCTGACTAAATATATACCCATGTTTTTCTTTTCTTTTCTTTTCTTTTCTTTTCTTTTCTTTTTGTTAAACCACCCCATGGTACTTGTGTGATAAGGATGTTAAAATACTCTTGTATATACATTCTCATTGGAGATAAATATTGATGCAAATACAGTAATACGGGAGAATCATAATACAGTATTTTTAAACAGTATTATCTTATGGAAAGAGAGTCATTATGTCTAGAATTTTTTTTGAGCTTTTAATTATAATTTTAATATTTGTGAGACTGGAAACCTGCTTTTAAATGTGGGTTTAAAGCTTTGACTGACCAGGGTATAATGGTTCAGCATGCTGCCTCCAAACCACTTGAATTCAAGTGCTTAAAGGACAATAGTTAACTATCCCAGACCTGAATCTATCGAAGAGCTCACTTTGTAGTCTGCCAGCAAAGTGAGTGGTTTGACATTAAGGGGGGGATGGGATTTGGAGAAAGTGCCATGGAATCTATTTTTAAAATGCACCTGACATTAAAAAAAAAAGGCTATCCCAGAGGAAGTAATTTTAAATTAAACCAACAGGAGAAGTCAGAGATCGTGTCACTTGACTTGATTATATCTGTTTAGCAAAAGAAGGGGATCTTGGGAGTTTAAAAAGGGATACCTCTGCAGACACAGCTTCCAGATGCTCTGCTCTTCAGTGACCCAGCTGTTGAGATCCCCAAGTGCATGGATTGTAAGTATCTGAAGTTTCTGCTTATCTTTCTTTTTTTTTCTAGTTAAGTTTCTTTTCAATACCTCTTAGTGAGTTCTCAGAAATAGGTTTTCTGCATTATTCACTTTGATATTTGCATGTTTCCTTTATTGTGTTTGGCTTTGGACATAGTGTAGCTAAATTGTGTGTCTCCTCATCTTTGTTCTTGAACTGCACTGGTTAAGGCAGTTCTCTTGGGAACCTTTTGATGGTACATTTCTAAAACATATCCCTTAGGATGGATCTGTTTGCTCTTCATTAGCTGGGACAAACTGCAGTGTGTTTGGACTGAAGCCCAAGCACCTATACTGTTGCCTTATTCTAAGTCTTTGAGAAGGGGGAGTTGGCAACACTGAGTAAGCTTGGGCATCCATTAAATGTTTCTGGCTGTGACAAAAGGGCATGTGTGAAATGCATGTAGAATTGGGCATATAGGAAAGAAGTTTGTGACAATGACCTCTTTTCCTTCCTAGATCTCTTTATAAAGAAAAGTAGGATACTGAAGAGAAGCTTTAGCTTTTTCTCTCATTCCCTGATGTTTTTCTGTCTTCCGGCCTTTGTTTTCTCAAGATGGTGTTTCTTGTCAGACTCACACACCCAGATGACTGGTAGTGATTTAAGAAATGCACAGACCTGTGTTTTGTCTTCTGGATATGGGATTCCTCTTTCTTATTCTGTTTTCTTTATCAGTTCGATTGGGCACTTCCTTCTAAAACTGCTGGATAAATTTGTGATTGATAATTAGGAAGAGCAGATAATGCTGTATAAGGCAATGCAAATGGGTGCTGATAAGAAGAAAGCCATTAAAAGAAAGATGAGACTTCTCCTTCTACATTGTCTATGTTGTTTGTCTCTGTCCCTCAAAATCCTGAGCAACTTTAGGAGTTCTATTCTTTTCTATCATCTTCTTTTCTGAATTGCTTCCCTTTCTAGGGGTGCTTTGTGGCTGGAAGAAATGATGTAAAAGAAGAGCTCTTTCGGAAGCAGACAGTGTTAGTGGTGGGGAACAGTCACTATTGATCTGATTTTTAGAGGAGGCCAAGCACCCTCACCACTCACTGCAATACATTGGGCAAACTGGTGCTCAGCTTCTTTGAAAATCAGTAAGTATGGAGGGATGTGAAGAGGGTATAGAGAAGCAAGTTCATTCATGGGACAGCAAGGCTGCTGTTGTGGAGGAAGAAGAAGATGATTGAGGGCTGGATGTGGGTAAAGAAAAAGATGGAGGAGTCAAAGATGGGCCCCATGTTAAAGGTCTGGATGACCGTGAGGATGGTGATTATGCAAAACCTTAAGGAAGCCTGCTCAGAGGAAAAGCATGATAAGCATAAAAGGCTGTCCTGTCATATCAGTTCATGTCTGTATCTCTTAAAATGTTATCCGCTGCTTACTGTTTTGTGTACCTAGGATTCAAAATGTAAAATAAATTAGTGATGGGATTACCAATTAAAGTCCAAGGTTCAGTTCAGTATGGTTTAATGTTTGGATTCTTATTGGGCAGGTTACACCCCAAATTATTCTTATTACAGGTAACTGAGACCAGATAAATCAATTAAATCACTCTTTCAACCTTGGACTCAATTATGGTGTAACTGGACTTTGAAAATGGCAATAATTAGGTAATTAAAATGTGCTTCAATTCCATTATAATATCCATAAAATTCCACCATCTACAAACTGTGTTTTAACATATTTTACTAAATATAATTCATGTAATTGTGAATTTTATACCCTACCCAGTTATGCAATTAAATAGTATTTGACTCTTTCTTACAATTAAAGATTACAAAAATCTTCCTACATACAGTATGATATATTGAACAACTTTTTTATGATAAACAGTTGACATAGTTAAAGTTATATTCATTTAATTCAGTTTTAATTAAACAGTAGTTTGAAAATGTGAGCTTTTCATTAATTGGCATTGCTCGTATTTTTGCTAGCTCTCTTTCCATAGTTCTTTCAAATTATGTATGTGCAATGCACTAATGTTCAACATTATTATTCTATTGGATGTGATGCCAAAAATGTTACCTACAGTAATGTTAAATATATATTTCTATATATGTGGCTTTTGATAGGTGCAACTACAGCCTGAGATGAAAATCAAAGTTACGAATAAGTATTAATCCTGCAGAGAAATCCACCACCCTGGATCTCCATGAACCTGAGTCAAACAGCATTTCTCCTCTTCCGTAGCTAGCTGGAATAGCACAGCAAAAGCATGCGAGTAGGGTGCAGACAGTTTAATACGTCAACTACTGGGGGAGGGGGGGGCAGGGCTGTGGAGAAAAGACAGAAAGGGGCTTGGCAGAGAGCTGACAGGAAAGAGATTGGGAGCATTTAGCAGTCACAGGGGTCCAAGTTAAGATATCATCATTGACTAGTCATGGGATTTAAAGAATCCAGGACAGAACAACTTAACTGAAAGGACTTTACACTTTAACAAGGATCCAGAAGTAGCATTTCAAAAGGGACTATTCCCAAGGGAAGTTGTAACCGTGTGGCTTGAAAGCTTGTCTCTCTCACCAATAGAAATTGGCCCAATAACAGATATTGCCTCACCCACCTTGTCTCTCTATTTCCAAGGGATTTTAATAATTTATTGTTTGAGTCTGAATTATAAAACTGGGAAAAGGTGATATTAATTTGAATTTGTTATAATACTTGCTTTGCACAGTTAATGCCAGTATATATATAGCTGGGGAAAAGATTCCAGCTGGTTATAGGCTAGAAATTACCATATTAATGTTTTATTTGTGTGGCAATCTAGTTGTGTTAATTAATGTTTTGATGTAGTTACCAGCACTAAGTGGTCTCTGAATGTGCATGCTCTGCTGACTTATGAGAATTAGAATTCTCTAGGTGCAAATGGTACAGCATGGGCCCCATCATGAAATCTCTACTCAGGTCAGCCTCCCATTTATTCTAATGGGAACCTGTCCAGCATAAGGACAATGGGATTGAAATTTAAGACAGCAGAGTGGAGTTCCTCCTGGCGAGAAGCAGTGAGACAGCAGTACTCATAGAGAGATGCCTTGAGGGGAAAATAGTTAGAGAGAGATATTAAAACCTTGACAGGTGTTTCCAAAAAGTGTGATATTTTGTTGTCTGTAGCTACTTTACTGCAGCTTTCCTTCATATCAGTTTTATCTTACATTTCTGTCTCACAATGATTATGTTCCCTCTATTCAGAAAATGTTTCTTTAGGTACCTTATTGAATTCTGAAGGGAACTGTTCATTGCTTGAACTGTGGAACTATGACTGCTCCTCTTTCACAGGTCACAGTTGTCTCAGTTTGCGCCACCCTCTTTCTTGAATTAAAGCAAACTCTTCCATCTTTTTGCTTGATCTTTTCTTCCAAATGAAAAAAACAATGACATGTAGAGACATAAAAAAATATAACGTTTAACCTTAAAATTGGGTGTCATTTACTAGTTTTTCTTCATTTCCTTCTCTTCCTCTCTGCCTTCATCACTCTCTTTCTCTCTCGCCCCCTTTTTATTTTTTTTTCTCTCCTTCCTCTCTGTATCTGTTGGCAAAAGCTTATTTTTTTAATGGCAACTGCCACACATGTGCCTCTGACTGCTCTACTGTAGTTGGGCTGTGGCACTGAAAGAGTTAAACCTAACAGCACTGTGTAACTTAGATAAAATGTGTGAATTTTAATGTCTAATACAAAAAAAAGTCTAGCAGGTATGATTAGCAATAAAATTGCTCAAAAATGTTTAAATTGAAGGAAAACAATTGAAAATGGATTTAGAAATATAATGTTTAGCTCAGCAAGCTATAATGTTCTGTTATTTTAATCAGCATTGTAAAGTAATTTGAATTATGCAGGAAGAAATGTGTGTGTTTTAATATATAATTTTTTTCTCCTAGCATTGATCAAAAGTTATTTCATGTTAATGTTTTAGTAGCATGCTATAGGTGCTAAAATTCCCTCTACTGGAGGGGGGGCAGGTGTTCTCATTTTTTGATAATTGTAGATCTATTTCCTACAGGCAGCACACTGGAAAAAATAGTAAAATGTATCTCCGGTACTGCTCCACGACCTTCACCTTGGAAATGTTGATGTTCACATCAAATGGAAGCCTCAAGGTGCTGGCCATAAGATGTTTCTTTTCACCTCTTGATCACTGGTTTGAATCCAGCTGCTCGCTGATACTTGTGACCAACTCTTATTACCATCTGGTGGCTGCTCTGTAGTCTGGGTAAAATAGGTGTTTCAAATCAATCAACAACCCACTATTAGAATGAATAGCCCCAGCAGAGAGGGAAAGAATTGAGTGGCTATGGACACTCGTGATCCTAGCAGTGCTTCCACATTAGTTGATGGGCTATTGTGGGGAACGATTGTCATGGCACTGCCTGCAGTTTGACTTCCAATTCTATGACTAACTAGAGGAGTTCAGTTTCCATGGCTTTGTCTGCCACTGTTCCCAGCCATGACATTGACTGATCCCATTTTACAGCAGGAAACTGGTTTTTAAAAGTCAGGTTAAAAATAGTTCAAATTGACAAAAGTTAGGGAATTTGAGTGCTATTATTATACATGTCTGGACTCTACTGGCACCCAAAGGCCTCCTAGCTCCATTGTTTTAGATGCTATATCGATGCACAAGAAAACATGGCCTTGCCTGAAGCAGCTTACCCTTCAGTGCTGGCTTTCTATTCTTACTATAGGTAACTGAAACTAGTGAGGGGCAACCTTACAAGGTTCAGATAAGCACTTCCCAGTTCATATGTTTGTCTGGACATTATTCAGACTAGTCCACCCACTTTCTGGCCTCCCTCCCACTTCTGCAATGCTTCCTCTCTTTCTCTACCTCTGTTGTGGGATGATTCAACCTTCCCATCTGGTGACAGCAGGACTTCTTTGTGGGGGGCCTTCTTCTCCCTGACTTGCTTCCAACCCCTCCCATCTCCTTTGGGCTGGTTTTGTAGGCCTTGGCACCATTGGTTGCATTCTTCTGGGTAGGTTACATGACCCTTGCTCTCCTTGCATGGAGGAGTTCCATGTACCTCCAACTTCCTGCCATCTTCTTGCCACAGCAGGGGAGAAAAGAGGGCTTTGCATATCCATTCTGTGGAGCCATCCTCCCAGGTCCTCTGAGGATATGTCTAAAAACACACCCACGGTTGTTCCGTGTCAGCTGACTTGGGCTCCCCGGGCTCAGACTGCAGGGCTATAAAATTGCAGTGTAGACATTGGCCCTGGAGCCCCAAGGGTCCCAGAGCCCAGTCTTCAGCTCAAGCCTAGATGTCTACACTGCAGTTTTATAGCCCCACAGCTCATGTCCCGTAAACCCAAGTCAGCTGATATGGGCCAGCCATCTCATGTTTTATTGCCGTGTAGACATACCCTTAAAGGAAAGGTTCTGCTTCCTCCACCTTCAGGACTCCTCTTGTGGAGAAACAAAGAGTCTCTGCATTCTCCCATCTGGTCATACCGGGGTGTGGTGATGGTGCTATAGCCCTTTCACAGCAGCAGAGAGAACACTGCTGCCCCTTCAAACTTTCTGCCTCTGGCATTTCCCCAGTGGAGAGACTGCAAAGTGTAACTGAGTGGGCCCCAGAATGGCCACGTTTGGGAGCTATTTAACAGCACCGTAACCTTTGGGTTCTCACACCTGAGAAATCTGCAGTGTGGTCTGATGGAGAGGGAGCTGCACTTGCAGTGAGGAAACCTGGGTTTCTTATTCTGGCTTTGTCACTAACCTGCTGTGTGATGAGGGGCAAGTCACATCCCCTCTCTGTGTCACTTGTTACCTGCCAACCATTTGTCTGGTCAATTTAGATTCTAGAAGCAATTCAGAGCATGGATTCTCTTTATGTGTTTGTACAGCACCAAGCACAGTGGTGTCCTGATCTCAGTTAGGGCCTCTGGTAAAACAATTAAACAGCAGCAGCTCCAGTGAGCAATATCCTGGAGGCTGGAAGAGACCGCAGAGAATCTCCTTTCTCCTCCATCAGCTCTCTCCTGACTCTGCTAAAAGTCAGATTCGGTTCAGTTGAAGGAAATGTTCTCTGGTGTTTGTGGGCGGGAAGGGGGGAGATTTCTCCTTGTTAGCTGTGCACTTCTCCTGTTGCTGAGTACACACAGCACTTTAAAATGCTTGCACCACCGAGGCACCAGGGGGGGTGAATCAGACATGCAAAGGCACATGTTGTACTAAATAAAGTCCTTACCAGTTTTAAACAAGGCTCTTTAGTATTTAGCATGTATCCAAGAAGATTTGAACTTTAAAATACACACGAAAGCTCTGAAATGTGCTGAATTCACTTTCTGTGAGACTTCAGTGCCAGCGCTGAACTGAGGGGAGGCGGGTGAACTTAAATTAACCCAGGAGAGGAGGGTGAATGCAGCTTGCAAGAAGCAGATGCTGCAACACCAAATAAGCATATTGCACAATAAATAGCAGTCATGGCTTTAATTAGGAATTCAATTGAAGTTGGAAACCACTTGCCTACAGTAAAATTGTCCTATTTAACATTTCTATCAACATTTTTATCATTGGCATTGTTGCTTTTAATTTAACTTTCCATTTTAACTTTCAGTGTTACTGATAAAATCTTTGTCTTTACCCCATTTGTAATTCTTTCTCATGAATCTATCTCTACTTTACATTTGAGTCCCAGGCACAGAATGAATCAGAGGAAGATGCAGACCAAAATATACAGTCCATCGATCGACCCCCCCCTTAACACACCTGGTACTAAAAAAATAAAAAGTGTGTGTGTTTAGTACCTGAACAAAATGCCGACATTAAAGTTCTGTTGAAATGAATGTGGTTATTCATAGTGCAAGGAGGAATGAAGAGCTTGACCCCTATCAGTGCAAAAGTGGAGTAAAATGCCACCATTGTGACATGGTAGCATTTTACACTCACTTTGCACTGAGGTAAGCGACTACACAAAGTTTAGGGCACCAGCAAATTGGGTCTGAAGTCAACCTGGTGCTACCTTTATGTTCACAATAGAAAATACATCTTTATATACTTTCTCCCATCGTTGATCAACTTGTGCTAATTAGCCATAAGTTGTTATTTCCGATCCCTTTAGCCTCCTCACTTCTGCCCATAGGCCTTTAAAGAAAAGACCGTCATTGGTGCCGTGGGTCAGAGAAGAGGTGAAGGGCAACAACCCACAGGTGTATTGTTCAGATTAGGGATGTAGCAAGCTTATGGGTTGAATAACGACAGCTGTTGAGCGATATGTACCAATGCTCAGACAAGAAAATCTTGCTTGATATGTTTAAGCAACGCACATGTCGCGTATCTATTGCGCCTCAGAGTGCAGGGGTTTGCTGGGGCCCTGGGCCAGAGCAAGTGGGGGGCCCCACTCACTCCTTCTGCCTGTGGCCCCTCCCCCATTCCACCCCTTCTGCCTGTGGCGCTGCCCACAGCCCCACCCCTTTCTGCCCCTTCCCTGGGTCCTCCCCACACTGCAGCCCTACAACCCCTTTTGCTCCTTTCTGCCCCCCACTGCGGCCCCAAGACTGGAGAAGCTCTGTCCCCGCGCCATGGCCCTGGGGCGCAGCAGGGAGTGAGAGCTCCTCCACTTCCAGGGCCAGGGGGTGGATTTTTTCTGGGGCCTATCAGTTGGCTGGGGCCCCTGGGCACAGGCCCCATCAGCCAAGTGGCAAATCCGCCACTAGGTGAGCGGCAATGGTGTAACAGGCTAAAAGAGAGCAGCAGGCAGGGCAGGTGTTTCATGCCCTAGGCAAAACTTCCACCTTGCGCCCCCCCTTCCGAGCCCTGTGACAGCCCTCCGCCCTAAGGCGCCCCTCCCCCACGGCAGCTTCCCACCTCCTCCTCCGCCCTGAGGCGCCCCCCCCCCGCGGCAGCTCCCCACGGCCCGGGGAGCCATGCAGCAGCTCCCCGCCCCAGCTCACCTCTGCGCCGCCACCACCCCGAGCACGCCGTTGCTGCTCCACTTCTCCCACCTCCCAGGCTTGCGGCACCAATCAGCTGTTTGGCACCACAAGCCTGGGAGGGAGAGAAGCAGAGCGGGGTGACATGTTCAGGGGAGGAGGCGGAGCAGAGGTGAGCTGGGATGGGGAGCGGTTCCCCTGCACGCCGCACCCCCCCTTACTTGCTGCAGGTGGCCCTCCCCGCACCGCGCTGCCCCAGCTCCCTCCACCTAAATGGCGACAACGACCGAGGCGGCCAAAGATCCAGCCGCCGCGGTCGCCACCGAAGGACCCGAAATGCTGCCCCTCAAATCGTAGCGCCTAATGGGTTGCACCGGCCCTGGCAGCAGGTTACAAAATCTGCATGTACAAGGATCCAGCACCACTGTGCAAGTGGTATGGAAGGTCTGTGGTTGCTAATCCAGCAAAAGGTAGAGATGGGATAGAGCATCTGCCAGTGGGGAATCCTCTGGATCCCTGCCTGTAATTTAAAGGGACCCTCCCCTAGTGGAGAGCTATGGTGGTACAACCGTTTGTCCTAACTTGAGGGAGAACCTGTATTCAGGAGTAGTTAAGAGCAGGGGAGCAGCTGCAAACTGCACCCTACAGATGTGAATCAAGCCCCAGAACTGAATTCCAAATTGCATGCTTCTAAAAGTATTATAAATAAAAACTGCGTAGGCTTCCACTCAGTACCACTCTGGCGAGGAAATAATGATTCATAAGTCTGCTTCCCAAATCCTACGGAGCACACCACCAATGCTTGTGCTGAGTCTCATAACAGCTTACAAAGTGGAAACTCATCCA
Source organism: Mauremys reevesii (assembly GCF_016161935.1). Taxonomy (NCBI): domain Eukaryota; kingdom Metazoa; phylum Chordata; order Testudines; family Geoemydidae; genus Mauremys; species Mauremys reevesii. The sequence goes on along the minus strand of NC_052638.1, from coordinate 23,507,277 downwards.
GCAGGAATCTGGATATAATCTGTTCAAAAGTACAATAGAAAAATGCTATATTAGTAAATGTACCAAACAACATCTCCTCCTCCTTCCCCCCAAAACCCCCTAAGAGCAGAGAACCTGATAATGTGTGTGTGAACATGTTGCTGAAGGAAAACATAGTGAGTTAAAAATACTCAGGAACAAATTTTCTTCCCATTTGTATACTATGGAACTCTTTTGGAATAAGTTTAGTCTCTGGGTTAAAAGGCTGATGTACCCATTACTAAGCCTTCTAAAGACATGAGGCATCTGACATTCTCTTTTCCTCAGAGGTAAGAGGAGTGACACCTTTCCAAATGGGGCTGTAGTTTGGGCAATGATGCAAAATTAATAAAGTATTCCTATGCTGCAGATTGGTGGGAAGAGGAAGCAATAAGAATAAAAATGACACTGGAGGGAAAAAATTTACCTTCTAAAGGTATGCAGCCACTAGGGACCTGGCTACTGAGGTTCATTTTTTCAACAGAAAACAGCTTTTCAACCAAAACAAAAGGTTTTGTGGGAAACTCTTCTTATGGTTGATATTTTACAATGTTCAAACCAAAAAATAGATTTTTTTCAGTAAAAAAATATTTTTTTTATTACTAAAAATGATTTTGAAAACCATTTTATTTTTTATTATGGCAAAAAAAAGAATTTTTTTGTGTGTGTGAATCTTAAAAAAATATTTATGGTGAAAAATAATGCAAAGAGCTCTGAGATCCTCAGAAATACAAAGTTTTATTTGTTATTATTTTGCAAATATTTTTAAATGGAGACCTGTATATGTCCATAACTATGAACTAAAATAACAGTGACCAGGTTCAGAGTGCAGATCTGGGAAAACCTGCCTCAAGACCAGTCTGCCCAGAATCTGATATGAATTCTGCTGCCCTTAAACCATACACAGATATGCCCAAATTGGATTTTGCATTTTGTTTGTCACTTTAATACTCTTCTAGCAATGAGAATAGTTTGGATGCGAGCTTTGCATTTCCCTCCCTCCATTCCAAATATTACCTGGAGTGATTCAACAAATGCAAACTGTAGCCTCTCCACTGCATTTGTTAACACAGAGTTTCTTATTAGAAGACAATGTAGCTTTTAAAAAAATTCTATTTTTTTTAATTTGCATTCTGTTTTTAACACCCAATAAAGAAATGTTTGATACAAAAATAAGAAATCACAACATCTTTTAATGGCAATTCTTCATTGCCTTTGGCTGAAGATGAATAATAACTTGCCTCGAATTGCTCATCTCCTGGAAGAATCCACAGATGTGGGTACAATATTGTATAAGAGCAAAACAGTATTTTTGCATAGCTAGTACAGACATGTTTGAAACCACTGTAATTAGTGTAATCTTTTTTCGTTACCTGATTTCTAGCTAACACATTTAACTGAGTGTGTGTGTATCCCTGCTGTATCACAGATTTGCTTTATAGTTCCTGTGTGATCTTGAGCACTTAACATATTTCTGCCTCTGTTTCCCAAAGCGGACTTTGCAAACTTCACAAGATTGTTGAGAGAATTACAGACATATTTGTAAAGCACATTGAGACTCTCAGATGGAAGGTGCTGCATACATGAAAACAATTATCATTGTTTGTGATTAAAAAAAAAAGTTTGAGAAATCACTCCTGGAAAATGACTAGGAAAACTTGCGTGCACGTTGCTATGAGAAGTCTCTTGCTGACCACTATTATTGTTTCTAAGTAGTAGGTCTTAGTGCAGCTGCTATCTTGAAATGCATTTATTTTATTTTAAATATCATAGTATTATCTATTCAGCAATTTCCTTAGATTAATATTAAAAAAAGTTAACCTTTTAAAATGTTATTCTTTGCACAGAAAAAAAGTAGGCACTGCAAAAATAATTTTTTTCTTCTTATGTTAGTATAATATTGGGCTAATGAAGTTCAGAAAAATATTTTAGGTACATACCCAACTGTGTATGTGAGACTGATATTGGTTAACCCAGTACCTGGAATGGGTGAAGAGAACATTTTTTTTCTCTTCCATTCTGCTCTACTGACCTTTTGCTTAGCTTTTTGCTAATGTCATTTTCACTCTTGGTTGGGCTTTCTTGACAGTTAAGATGGCTTCTTTATGAAGATACTGAGATAAACTAGGGTCATGCATTCATTCACATCACTAAAACCACTTAATCAGTTACTGCTTCTGTATGAAATACCCCTGATCTAATCAAGAAAACATCAAAATCCTGCAAAGCGCCCTTGTTAATCCTGTCACTTAGTACCTAGCCAGATTTTGAAAAATGTAATCTAATTAAAAAAAAAACTTAATCTTCTTTCAGAATTATTCACACAAGTTAAAATGTATGCTTTTGCTGAAGATATAAATAATTTGCATAGGAAACTAAGTGAAATGGTAACACACGTTTAAAAACTGGATTGGAGCCTCCATTTTTTTGTTATACTACAAAACAAATATATGTCTAAATTTTATTAATGTTACCAACCCCCCCAAACCTATACCAAAATTCTACTTTTAATAAATACATAATAGGAGGCTGGGGGAGAGAAATTCTAGACTAAAAGATCAAATATACATAGAAGAGTATGACCTCTGCATTCCAGCCTTTAGTTTTTATAAATCCAACATGGCCCATGGACCGCAAATTCTCCAGTTACAATAAAAAAAAAAAAGCAGCCATAGAGCAGAATGCACTTCTAAACAATTATTTTTTTTATATATATATATTCCATTTTAGAAGTGGTTGCAGGAAAAAAGCAAAAATAGCAATGAGCAAATGCCAAGTGATCCTATTTTAACCCTAGCAGCATTTCAATAAAATGTAGACCTAATTTTAAATGTACTCTTTATTACTATATCACAGTTATAATATCAAAGTGCTTCTAAGGTGTAATTAAAGATTTACCTAGATTTATGAGACTTTATCATTATCAATAGGGTTAAAGAATGCCAAGGAGACCCATTGTGCAAGGATTTTGCTCAGCAGTTTCCACAGCAGTAAGGGCATTACAGAATTACTTTAGTGCTTTAGGAAAACTTGACTGTTAGGCACTAATATGAAGGACATTATTAGAAAGGGAACACTCTGGACACGTTAGTCAGGCCACCTCGTGTCTTATGCTCTTCCCCGAAAGGGAAAGAAGAAAGGGGCAGTAAAAGGGAACTGGGGGGTAGAATTCTTAGAAGGTGTGAAATTAAATAGAAAATAATAATTATAATAATCAAATAATAACAATTAGTAAAAATCCTGCAAATAGATGTTGTCATTCCTCAGAGGGATCCTGACAGTCCAGCTCAGTGTGTTTCCTTAATAAAATTCCTAGCCATGGTAATGTATCAATGCCCTTCAGTCTAAATATTACATAACTGAACATTCAAAATGCTGATGCTGAACATGATAGGTTCCCAGACATTCTCCGCGTTTATTCTAAGATTGCCTAGCATTTCCTGCTAACTAACTTACATGTGCCCTCCTAATGCAACCTAAACTTTGTTTGAAGTGGGAAGATGGGAGCCATTTTCACTGGCATTTCAAGACAGCATTCTGTCTCACCTTCCAGTTTAATCCTATGGTCAGATATGCTAAACTCACTTTGAATAGTAGCTTACTCCTCAAGCAATTCCACTGATTTTAATGGATCTACTCAAGCTGTAAGGTACAATTCATTGTTAGGGTTTCACAATCTAGCCCTTACCAAGTCAACTGATCATAGCCACATTAATGCATTTAAGAAGTTATAGTATGGTTGGATTAGAAAAGTGATTCCTGTATTAATGGTAAACTCTTTGAGACTGGATAATGTATGCAGTTATCTCCTTTACTGTACATAGACCTCACTGGAAACATCTCAGCTCTCCTACGCACAGAATCTACATGGCCTAACAGTTTATCGAGGGCAAAGGATGAAATTCCTACCTGAGTTTCATATAATACTAGATTCTGTACATGGACTGGAAGCACTAATTGGTTGTCTTGCCCTCTAATATTAGTCTTTTCCACTGTGGATCTTTGATCCTTTGGGCAAACATTTCAGTTTCTATTTGCTAAGGAAGGGTTCCATTCTCTGCATACATAGTATTATGGATGCCTGCTTCTTGTCACTCTCTCCGAGACAAGGTAGAAAATCTAATATTTGTTGCACATAATTTGCTTCATTGTTACTGCAACTTACATTCTGTCCCTTCCCCTCTTTGAGAATTTAGGATTCAGATTGCAATGGAAATATTAAGTCATGGAAAAAGATTCTCATGAAGAAAGGCTGACTCCTTTTTTAGCTAGACTGTTGCTTTGAGGAAGCTAGATAGGGGAGACTGGTGGCAGTGTAGAAAGCAATAACATTAATCTGCTGATTGGGTTGCTTTTCTGTAAGCAACTCATTTTTCGAATTGCTTTCAATAAAACCCTTACGTGTGTGTGTGTGTGTGTGTGTAAGTACATACAAAGAAACCTAGCTACTTAGCTATGGTAAAAGACTATTACAGTTGTAAATTCAAGCACTCAAAAATTTAAAAATGCCAGAATTTAAGTTACCCAAGCAATCTTAATTGTGCCCCCTTTGTGCATATATTATGATACAGTCTTTAACTATCTGATCACATTGTAGTTTTTTCCATAGGATTTCTGCCTCACTCAGTGCATGGGATGGACCGTGTTCTGGTAGTGCATTAGCGTTTGTACTGAATTATATTATTTCAGTTGTAGGACCCCTACATCGTTTGCTTTAGAATTTGAAATGTGGGTGGAACACAAGGCAGAGAACTGCTGTAAGAGAGGGGATGATTTTGTGGTGAAGGCAGGTGAAAGCCACTCAGAAGAACTCATTTCTATCCTTACCTTTGCAACAGATGTAAATCACTTAATCCAAAGTTTCAGCAGGTGGCCATTAATTGCACATTCCTTATTTTCTGGGTGCCCAACTTGAGACACCAGTTTCCTGATCTGCACAAGTCCTGAGCATTAACAGTGGCAACTGAAATCAGCTGGAGGTGCTTAGATATCCACCAGCACGGGCAGTAACTTTGAATGCTCTGAAGACATGACCGCATGGCGCAAGTCAGGAGGCCCTGACTTATAACCCTGTCTGTGTCACTGCAGGGCCTGGGATGAGTCTCCCTGTCCCAGTTTCCCCATCTGTAAAATGGAGATAATTGTACTCTCCGATCTCACAGGGGAGAGGTGGAGATAATTCATTAATATCTGTGAGACATGCAGATTCTGTGCCGATGAGTGCCATAGAAAAGACCAAGAGGAACGAAGTAATTCTGTATTGAATGCAATAAAGAAAGCAGGGACCACACACTGAATGATGAGGATAAAAAGAAACACTGAATAGTTGGCTCATTTCTTGAGCACCATCCAACTTGTGCACCAAGTGAGGCACAGTTTATGTGGAAAAATAGCATTTAATTAAATGGTTTTGCACAAAAGGACAGAATAAAAGGTGGCTGGGCGTCCTAAACTATGGCATTTCCTAACTTTTAAGTGCTTTGCAGACTAAATAATATTCTTTACCATTGTGTGTGTGTGTGTGTGTTAAAGAAAAAAGGTACAAACAAATTCTATTTTGTGTAACTGAAACAACTCGCATCAAGAATAGGATTTGAACCTTGATCCCTCAGAACACACTTAACTGAGTCACAGGACTAGTTATGTTAGCTGGTACAGGAGAAGGCTATTGACTTGGAGGGGATGGGCTGCTGAGGTTATGTGCTGATTCTGAGACACTTAGCTCTCTTGCTTGACCCTCTCCATCCTCAGGATATGGAGGGAGCTCTTTCCCTACGTTGGGCCCCCAGAGGTGGGGGATGGGACACTGGGATCATATGCTGAGTCCAGAGGTATGGACTCTATATCAGCGGTAGTCCTCCTATTCCTCTCTTTCTTCCTCCCAGAGTTCCAGTCGTGTGTGTGCTGCTGCTGTTGCTGCTTTGTCAGTGGTGTGGCCCTGGCTCTTTAGACATTTGTGTTCATTTATTTTGGCATGGTACCAACATTTTGCTGACAATACAAGTGACAGAAAGACAACTGATTTTTTTGTTTGAAGTTTATAACTCAGCCAAAGTTGAAAAGAATTTAACAAGACAAAAAAGATACTTCTGTAGGCCCAGGACTTTTCTCCTTGTCAAATTTCAAGGGATTGCTGCAAACAATTAGTTTGTGGGAGCTTCTCAATTAAAATAAAAGTTGCATGAATCTTTTATAATAAAGCAGTAAATAAAGTAATAAAGTGTAAATATAACCTAAATTACCACCAGCTCCCCCAGGAGCAAGGTTTAAAGTAAGAGAAGACTGGATTCTTGCAGCTTAAAAATAAAGTCAATACAATGTTTTGCTTCTTCAGTTCCCAAACTCAGAGTTAAATAGAGTGTGCATGCTGATACAATAAATAAATCTTTAAGTATTCTAAGCATCTAACCCTTTAGAAGGCTGAAGACCTGAAATGACTCCAATAATAAAAAGCCAACTTGCAAAGTATTGTCAAGTATAAAGAGCAATGGGAGTGTAGTCGGAAGAAAGTCCTGCAAGGACAAGTACAGAGGAAAAAAATATCTTTTTATATTTTCTCTCTATATATAATCACTCTAAATCCATGTGAGAGGAATGTTTTACCATTTACAAGTATTATCTCACATACCATGCCTTAAAGAAGAGATATACATCAAAACTTAAGCCATGTCTTTTCCTTCAGCAGCTAGAATTCAAACAGGACAGCTTTCCAACAGTGTACAGCAGCTTCTAATACATTGTACTGTGAAGGGATAAAAGTCTTAATATAACAATGTAACTAAACTAAATCCTGTCATTTCGTTTCTTTCACAGCTGCAAAATCATGGCAGCCCTGAACTGGCCACACAGCTGCTTCTAAAAAAACCATTTAGTAACAACAATAATAAAATTCTCCTCTCCGTTAAGAAACCATATATATGAAAGAGTCACACAATGCCATCTCCTTCCCTCCTCTGTGAAATACTATCTTTGACTTCTAAACTTAAACAGCAGCACTTCCCTAAGTGAGGGAAAACAGCAGCATGGCTGTGTAGCTGCAAAAGGCTGACTGGCTGGGTAGCCATCACACAGGGTGAACTAAAATAGTACAGACCAGTCCTACTGAAAGCATCATTCCACACTGGAGAGTCAAAGAAACAGACTCAAATGGGCCATAATCATGCACCAGCATGAAATGCCCTGGGGAATTTCCCCAGCACAGAGCACCCCTCACCAAGTGCTGCCCCCACAGAAATCGCTTGGAACAGCAGGTGTTCCCAGGTGGATTGAGAACAGGTTGGAGGTGGGAGGGTAGCACTGCAGCAGAAAGCAGCACAGCTAGTTCAGTCGTGTTCCCCAGAAACATTTTGGCTGTTGCAAAGCCCAGAGGTACCATGACACCCAGGATACAATTTAGGAGACCCCTTGCTTGTGGCATAGGCCAAATCCAACTCTGGTGACCAGATGTCCCGATTTTATAGGGACAGTCCTGATTTTTGGGTCTTTTTCTTATATAGGCTCATATTACCCCCCACCCCCATCCTGATTTTTCACATTTGCTGTCTGGTCACCCTAAACCCAACCCAGAAGCTCTGGGATCAGAGAGGTGCATGTATTAGCACTGGTACAGGAGTGAATTAGCCCCTCCTAGAGGAAGTCTGCTCTCTGGTGCCTGATGACCTTACAAACAGCAGCAGATACCTGAGGGTTAAGGTTGTTCTAAAATAGATTCTATACATTGGGGGAGTTGTTTGGGGTCTGGAAGGTGAGGATGAGAAGCGTGAACATAATGCAGAAGGTGAGGAGAAGTCAGTGAAGTGATTCAAAGAGGAGCATGACCTGGGTAGAAGAGCTAGAGAGGTGGAGGATTTTAGCTGCAGAATTTTGTGTTAATTGTAGTAACAATGAAAGCATCTATGGTATTTCATAATAGTAATAGCACAGTGTGAAAACTAGGGCAAGCAGGACTAACCTATTGCTGTACGACTCAGTTTCTTAAATGCTGATAAGTGTTTTTAATTCCATTCTATCCAGGTTAGTTATAAGCTCAGTGATATCAGACTGTAGCGAATCATGTGGCCAGCCCTGTCATCTCTCACCTTAATGAGCTCTGAAAGCGAATAACTAGAAATTGTACTCAGTACTCTGCAGAGTAGTTCATTATATAAGTTCTACATATAGTTAAATTAGTAGCCTAGTTGACAAGAAGGTGACATAGCTCAACTTATTTTTTAAATTGCTTAACTTTATCACTCTATCGAACAGATTGTTCAAGTATTTATAGAGCAGTGTGCGACATCCAATGTGATCTGTAATTAAAGTAAAAATGGTCAGATAAAGTAACACGATCAAGTCGTTTAAAAATTAGTTGACCTCTGATTGTCATCAAACAAAGGTTCAGGCTTGACCCACTAAATCTCATTTGGAATCTATTATACGTATTATACCAGAAGCCTCATTAAAAGACATGGCTTCTGCTGCTCTCCATTTACTAACATGTTGTTGAGTCCCACCGAGGAGACATCAGACTTGTAAATATAGGAGGGACCTAGTTGCCATGAGACTCTAAGCCAAGAATCGGGACTTTCTAAAAGTTTCTTGCTCCTGAAGGATATGGACGCTAAACTTCACTTCGGCAGAAAGTAGGGGATTAGGTAAGCGTACTAAGGACCTGATCCAAAGCCCTTTGTTTTCCACGGGAAGACTTCCATTGGCTTTAATGGGGTTTGAACCAGACTCTAAGTGGATAGGGAAGGCCTGTCTATATGTGCATATCCCTACCTCCCTAGATGTTAGAACGCAGAGCAGATAACAGTATATCATATTTCCTGCCAATAAACAGAATTATCTGTTCTTAAACTCAAAGATAATCACATTTGAGTAACCAGGGAGAAGACTGCAGCCTGTTGGTGGTGTTTGGGAAGTGCCACCTTTTATCATAGTTGCCAAGTGGTACTTGCTCACATTTAGTGTTCGTTAGTAGTATTTGGCAAAGGTCCTGTTGCAAGACCAATGACTTGCAGAAAACATTGAATGCTGCTGCCACCCTTCTTATTGAGTAGGGACTGTACTCAGACATTTCTATGTCTGCATCTCTTATCTAAGATCTAATCCAAGCTTTATAATGGTTGTTCTGAGTGATGTATGGAGGCCTGCAGCTGTGACAATGAGTGTATCTACATCAACCTTGCTTTTAACAGAGTGTCAATGTACTTTTCTACACAGGTGCAGAGTTATACTGTGGGATCGTGCTGGTCACTTGATAAAGCATCGTAGATTTACTATCCAAAAGAGTTTTGGGTTTCCCTGTAAAGCTGTATCTGTATCACTGAGGATTTTTGTGTATATGAGGTTTACAATTTTTTGATAGAACCAATTCACACACTGGTGGGCCAGGGTCATCCTAAACTGCATGTTTGTCAAGTAGCCACATTCTTGAGGCTGCAAGAGGGGTTGTTTAATTATGCAAAGTGATTTAGTAGAACATCAATATCACAGTATTTAGACTAGCTGGTTTGTCTGACTAGCACATTGAATCACTTGGTTCTGGATACTCCACTGGAAAAAAAGGCAAAGCAGAATCAGAGGTTTTAACAGAGAAAGCAGATTGACCCTCTGCCAGCCTAGTGTCCATAATCTTAGCCTCTAAAAAGGCATTTTTCTCACCTTTACAGGAAAACATCCTATAAATCCTGTTGTATGATTTATTGGTTGCATTTTCCAACCTGAAAAGTCTCATGTTGAAAGCCTCTCTTTCACACAGATTCACTCAATATCGGGGAATCCTTCATTACCAACAGAACTGTCTGTTTCCACTGCATCTCTGTGAGGCTTGGCAGGCCAATGCAATAAAATCACGAGTCACTGGCTGGTCCTTCAGTACCTTTGGCAAAACTTTCCAAAGTTCTGGGAAGGGGAGTGAGAAATAGGTAGAGGAACTGAGGACAAATTCAGATAATAAAGAGGCATCCAGAAATTAGTGCTTTGGGACCTTATGAAAAATGTTAGTTGTATGTTAATGTTCCCCATAAGTACCTCGACCCAGTGAATGACTTGGCTCCAGAACATTCCCTCTGATAAGATCTTGGGCTAATTAAGCTGTTAGCCATTGAATTCTATCACAGGAATCTGTTAACTAGCTAGACTTGTACTCCTTTCTCTGGCATAACTGTAGCTTGCCTGGCCCAACCTGAGTAGTTAGCACATGGAGGGAGGGATCTTTGGGGATGGGTGAGGCAGGGAAGAAGAGACGCCGTAGACCCTACTCCTTGCTGTGCACATCACAATAACAGATTGTGCCCGAAGGGCATCTTGACATACCACTGAAATTAGTAGTACTGCGTGAAGCCTCTGCAGCCCTCCTCAGGGATTATTATATCCTGGTATGCAAGGGTTTTTGAAAGGATCTTTGGGCTGTTTTTGAGAAGGGGCTCGTTTGAGTAGGGGATAGCTTTCCATCACTGAGAGGTGGCATGGCAAACTGAATTCAACAGCTCACCTTAATTGAGTCAGATGGTGCCTGCCATACACTAAAACTTCAAATTTGATCTGGTCAGCATGGCTGTGCACTGCAGAGGTAGTTTGATGTTGGATTTATCCTGCCATGGGAACTGTCTTCATCAATGAAACAGTCTGTGAGTCTCATGGACTGTGGCAGGCTGGAACTCCAAACTCAAATAGGTAGCTGGGAAGAGGAGACAGATGGGATCCTAGTAGTCAGCTACTAGCTACTCTTCCTTCCACTCCTTTTCAAAACTTGGTTTTATTGTGTACAAATCCATGCAGGGGTGGAAAAGCAAATGCATGCATCAACCCTAGGTTGGTACACAATGTATTTTTGGGCTTGGCAGGGCAGGGTCCCTTTTATGGTAAGTGAACTTTGTAAAGTCAACCTGCCTGGCTCCCTGTACAATCATGATAATTTTTTTTAAAAGAAGAAGTTCAATGCTCCAGTGTGATTTAGCTGTACCTGTCTAAACTTCGTAAGCTTGACATGTCCACATCAGAATATGACACATCCTCATCAGAATGATGTGTGAAGCCTGGGGCATTTCAGGCATGCTGTTTAACCACACTAGTACAGTTAGCCTTAAAATGCTGTTTTAATATTTTAGTTTTCAGTACCATTCAGAGAACAGCATGAGTACAATGGCTTTACACATAGGGAGAACGGCGAAGAATCCATGTCAAGCAGGGATATGATGGGGCCACATGTTTCTAGCATCTATCCAGCTAATCTAGAAGGAGCCAGATGACAGGAGGAAGAGAGAAGGATCATTTGGACAGGTTGATTTCACACATGCAAAACTCATTCTCTGCATGTGCAGGGTTAGTGTGCACAGGCGTTAGTGCCCCAGAAGTGTGCATGCATGTGCCTTGGTGCTTGGCTTAGCACATGCACAAGTTGAGTCCCAGCTGAACAGAACTTTTTGATTCCAAACCTGGAGAACAATGTGCATTAATGGTAAGATGAAGAAACCGGTGGAGGGAAGGGAAATGACTGTTTGTCCATTACTTGAAGTGAAAGCAGCAAAGAATCCTGTGGCATCCGAAGAAGTGGGTATTCACCCACGAAAGCTCATGCTGCAAAACGTCTGTTAGTCTATAAGGTGCCACAGGATTCTTTGCTGCTTCTACAGAACCAGACTAACACGGCTAACCCTCTGATACTTGAAGTGAAGCCTTTGGGAAGATAAAAATGATAGTTTCCCCCCCTCTTTTGAGCTTTCGCCTAGGACTTTCCATAGTGGGTTACTCCAGTAATCCATCTAGGTCAGTATTTTGCAGATAGGATTATAATTCTGGACAAAATAGGCAGAGCAAGTGTCCAAAGAGAAATATATCATAGTATAGCTGGTCCTGAATGGTACCTCCCAGGAGTATCTGAGTGAGTCTGTATTCATGAGATTTCCAATCCAGTTTGGTTGATCCAAGAAAATGGGATAATTTGCATAGAAGGACATTTCCCGTTCACTTGATCCCATGCAGTTTTGCTTTAAAACCGCTTTGCAAAATTCTGCTTGCCTAATACCTCACCCTCAAAGATTGAGTATTTTTGTGTGAATCCTGAGGTTTCCCCTCCCTCTCTCCCAATGTCATCTGACATCATGGCAAAGGATGAAAGCCAGAAGAGTTGTGATAATCTAGTCTCTTCTATCACACAGGCCTTAGAACTTCGCCAAAATAATTCCTAGAGCAGATCTGTTACAAAAACATCCAATCTTGATTTAAAATTGTGGGTGAATAGCTTTGGTGTTTGGGCTAGTCTATGTTCATGATGATTTTTCAGGGCTTCTTTTGAAACATCAGAAAGGAACAGAAGTTCACAAAGAGTATTTCTGCTTTTTTTTAACAAACTGTTCGATAGCATATGCACCACTTAATATGGCATATGCTAACTTCAGTGTTCTTAAATGATTAGCAGAGTAAATAGACATATATAATAGGAATGATCTGTCAGCAGATAAGTTACTGGTGTCCTGAGGCTGCAGCAAGGTACATACTGTTCTCACTCTTTTTCATCAACGCCCTCCTTTGTTGTTGCTTTTGTTTCTATTGTTTTGTATTGTATTGTTGAAAAATAAAATCTCTAATGTCACAATAACCATTCTAACCTGCATTTTTGCCCTCACAAACTGTACAGCCTAATAGTATCTAAGTGTAAGGTGGCATTACAGATATGAAAAGTAAAAGGATTTCATGAACTACAAAATATATAGCAGAGTAACTACAGGAGTCCAATTCTAAGAAGATGGTATTATAGTAAGCTATGGTACATCCAAAGGTTTGTATGTGAGTGCAATTGGACTGGGCTGCTGCAGAATTGGAGTGGCGAGCAGGGGTCTTGGAGCTGGTGTGGATGGAGAAGCAGAGCCCACATGTGCTTCGTCCTGCAGATCCCAGGGATCCATGTGGCACATGGACAAATGGCAGGTCTGAGGTCTAATCCTCTGCTTTTTTTTTTGGAGGGAAGTAAACCCTGCTTCCCCAGTGGAAGAATTTAAAGAAGACTCTGTAAGGAGAATCTTGCAGAGTTCTCTTCCATGTTCCCCTTCCATAATCCTTTCTACGCGGATGGAGGCAACCCCAGTGTTAGAGTTAGAATTAGAGCTTTTGGTCTTGTCCAAACCACTGGAGCGATGATACTGAAGTGCGAATGTTAAAACAGATATTGGGAGCAGTTATTGTACAGTATACAAAAGCCACATCTCACTATGTAAAGTGACTACACCGAGTGAACTAGTGGACGTGAACATAGCAGAAACCACAAAAATAAGCTGGATTTGGGAAATATATTACTCTCCCCAAACTTGTGTTGCTTCCCTTAACATTTGCATTAATAGGAGTTCTATGCCTGAACAGGAGGTCAATATGTTCATTGTTTGCTCTGTGGCAAATTTAGCTCTAAGTTTCATTAGAAAAATTCAGCTCAGACAGCAATGCTCAACCCTCCTTCCCACCCTTGAAGAATTCCATTTCTGAAGGTGGGTTTGCAGAGTCTGAGACATTTTGCAGGTCGGCCTCTGAGATCTTAGGCATAACTCTTCATATACAACTGTTATTCTTAGTTACTGCTCTGTGGACAGCTTTCCTAAGAGACATAATCTAAACAGTTTCCCTTAAACCAATCATTCTATCTAAAATATTGTAAAAACATCCATGACAGCTCTAGATAGATTATTTTAGATACAGTAGGTAAACTTAGTTGTTTTTAACTGATACATGGGACATATTTCTTCACAGTTTTGATAACCTTTATGCACATAGCAGTTAACAGCTGAAAACAATTTTTTTCCTTAAAGTGTATCATCAAAATACAAAACCCTACATGCAGTAGGACAAAGGCATTAGGGACCAAGGCTTCTTGTTACTCTCTGCATGAAGCTGACCTTGTCTGTATTCTATAATGGAAGTTTTCTACATCATTCCAGCTTTGGGCCTCTCCTGAGCAAATGCTGCCAATCACAAACAATTGTGCCAAATGGTATACCAGCTTTGTTATGTAGACAAATGTCCACTATGGACAAACATGAGATCATCATCCCTAACCCTAATAGGATTTAGAATTTGTTTTCTTTCTGGAGGAAAGGCAAGTGTCTAAGCCTACAGGGTGCTTTTGTTTTCACAGCAGCCTTTAGTGATTTAGTAGGGAGTTTGTACACTGCCAAACATAAAAGAAATGAGGATGTTTTATGGGTTCTTCAGAGTTTTGCAGACAACAGTGGATTCTGTACACATTGGGCCAGGCCCTGTGCACAATACTTAGGTAAACTCCCAGACGCTTTGATGGAAGTTTGCCAGGTTAAAGTCCTCAAGTTCTGGCCCAATGGGTTTGCTTGATCATTATTTTGACTTACTAGATAATTTCTGTATCTTTACTTTCTTGTTTGTATTAGTTCTGTTTTAATGAAAAAAATGTGAGGGGAACTGGATATCTTAAGGGGCTGGTTATGGGAGACAGAGCCTTTCACAATTTTAAATCTTAAGTTTAAATCCCACTCACATCTCTAGTAATTGATGGGACGTTTGCAATTCTGTGGTGAAAATGGGGAAACCTTTATTTACCTCCTGCATGGCCACAGCATAAGATTTCAACAATTATTTCTACAGGAGTTGGTCAGACTCAGGATGTCACTTTTGCCCTGCCACTCTGCCTTTCTCCCTTATCACTTCATCAGCTGCAGATCATCAGAATACTATGCTGATCTATGACAGCTAAGCCAGTGAGAGAGACAGCATTTAGCAGCCAATGGTTGTGGGCAAACTCCGAAGTCCCAAAATTGATAAGTAGTGTTCTTCCTCATTCAGAATCCTTTGGACTTCCTCAGCTTCCCAAGGGTCAACATCAAAACAGGTCCTTTTCCCCAGAAGGAAAAGTACACCCTGAGTTCTCAATGCAGGCAGTAATGTTTGATCCATTACCTTCAATCCTATCCTCAAAATTGTAACCAATTTCCAATCAATGATATCAGCTGAGCCAGGCACCAGCAGAGATGGTCCCACATTTGACATGGTGGCTATTAAAACTGGTGTTAGTACACGGGAATCATCACCAGTCTGAACGCTGTCTAGTCCAGTCTAGTCTGGTCAGGTTCTTATACCATGTTTGTCACCATGGTATCAGAGCACTGATGTCACCCACAAGATTCAGGCTGTATAATTTAAAAATAATCCAACCATTTTTTCCAAATATTTGAAATCCACCCTCCCCCAAAAAACCCAACATTGTTTCAAAACAAGGGCCAAACTCCATTTCTGGTTGTGGTATGGGCAGTGCCTGCTGAATTCAAGAGAGGCTATGGCCACTTATTTGGGGGCAGGATTCTGACTGATTTCTTTTTCTTTTTCAAGACTAGCTGCTTAATATGTAAGTAATCCTCACAGAAAAGGGTTTATAATGGAAATATTGGCAAATACTAGTGTTACCAGGGTGAGTTAGAACTTCCTCATCTGACTACGGGCTCCTTTCCAAAGCCAGGGTAAATACATTTCATATACCCTCTTTCTTTTAAAACATTTGAAGTAGTTCTGAGAGTGGAAGGCTAATGGCATTGACTAAGGCCAAGTATAATGCAGACAGTTGATGTCTCCATAGAACTTTTCCAATGTAACATAGTGCAGATCTGTAATAATGGCGGTTTCCCAACAGCTCATAAACCATTAGGATGGTGATATTTTTTCAAATCATGAAAATTTTATAATTTTGATCTTTTATATTAAGTTCCTCTTCTAAAGAATTTTTGCTGTGCAAAACTAGTTGATTTCTCTATGTAAGGGTTTCAGTGTAATTAAAGTGATTGCTGAAAAAGACATCATTCTTCTTTTAATAAGGCAATTTACATATTCAATAACTTTAGACTCACTTGCTGAAAGACAGTTTGAAAGTTTATTTGTGTGTTCTTTCACTCAAATGTTTTCAGGGTTTCTTGTCATGTTTCCATTAACACTATTATAAATGAAATCAAAATATAAGGTGATGAAGTTACAAGATATAAGTTATTTTTGTTGGTTAGCAAAACAAGTTACAATAGGGCCTAACCCTGCCACCAGTCAGGTCAGGGGGAATTTTGCCATTGACTTCCATAGGAGTAGATTTTGGCTCTAATAGTTATAGCAACAAATAGTTTTAGAGTGATCTGGGAAGGTAGTGTTTTGCAGAGAGAATCAATGAGACTGAGTCATTATACAGTTCTTCAGATCACGTACTCCATTATAGGTGTGACTGAACAAATGCAGAGGATAAGCTTTACGTTTTTAAATGCTTGTTATCAGAGCTCCAGTTTCTAATAATATCTTCAGTTTAATTTTAAAATATACCGTGATTTGATTTCTGGAAGGATTTTTACCAAGGAGAAATTATTGCATTTGTTCTTATTGCTAAAGCAAGACTCTTAACGGTAGGCAAGTGTATACAGTAGAACCCCATTAACTGGGACACTGGAATGACCTATTTGTCCTGGTTGTGCAGTTCTGATCAAAGCTATTTGCACTAAATAACTTACTCCATGAATGTTAGTTCTTTTTTTTTGCTGTGCAGATGATCCACAAATAGTGTTTGATCGTTATAGATCTGTTTGTTATTCAAAATCAGTTGACAAATGTATTATGCTAAGAATTTCAGCCTATGCAATATGAACTCTTGTTTTATGAATTAGGCACTACAACTATTTGCTATTGGTAACTTGCACTTTGATAGATCTCTGGAGTCGCATAGTATTGTCTCTGCTTCTCTGATTGTCTGACTGCAAGCTTTATAAGCACAGGAAGGGCTTGGGTAAGCTTTTTGAAGATTCCCATGGATTTAAACATTCACACAAATAGATATTTCCATGAGTATGGATAGCTCTTCCAGCATGAAAACTCAAGTGCATATATTTTAATCATTCAGGGTAAAATTTGTACCTATGCAGAGGGCCAACACAAGGCCCATGGACCACTTAAGTTCAGTTTGGACTTCAGTGAAATTTAAATGGAGTAAAAACTTTGTCTGGCCCTGTACCTTGTGCAGCACCTCCGTCTTTCTAAATGGAAGAATTTATAATTCATGTGAAATTTCCTCTAATGAACAAATTAGGGGGAAAGTGAGTAAAAGAGGTTGTAAATTTTGTCAAAGTGAATTTGAATTTGAATGCACAAGTGAATAATTTTAAGGTTCTTTACAATGAAATAAAAGACTAAAATACTATTTATTGAATTACATTTTAAATTCATCTCTATTTTTTCTTATTTGGCAACTTCTTTATTAAAAGAACAGAGATTAGAATTTCACATCCATCTAACACCTGGTTAACCACTTAACCCCTTAGCACTGGCCAAATGCATCCCTATTAAGCAGAATTTTTGTTACTACCATCCCAATTAAGCAGCAGACATTGCTATTCACTAACATTAACCTAAATTAGTTTCTTGGGAGGTGCCTTAATAAAGCAACCATCCCAATTAAGCCCATCCTCATTAAATGGTACAATATTACTGTTTTATTGTAATTGAAGAAAGGCTCATAGTCCCACTTCACACAGTTTAGCTATGGAAATATTAATAAAAAAACAGTCCCAACTAATATATTACTGCTGACTCAATATCTAACGAGAATGACCCATAAACTGTGGCACTTGTATATAATCAGAGGCATCTTACTTTACTTCTGCGAGCTACTGGAATACAGTAGAATTTTGCCTTGTTGTGATGTCCTTGTTCTTCTCTGTTGACATCATCACATTTAGTCTGTACAAAAGAAGTGTTGAAAAAAACATTGACATTGCTGACTTAGGCTCCTTGGAGCTTTTTGGAGGTGATGACTATGATGAGCTGGAATCATATGAGCTTATGGCATTTTCAGTTTCCCAAATGTAATTCAGTTGCTTTGCTACCTCTAATTTTTAGCTTTAGCTCCAGTTGTTTCCTAATACAATCCTGAAAGGGTGAATTTGGACAATCTCATCTTGGCCATTTTGAGCACATATGCTAGAACTAAGTCTTTTTGGCTCAGCTGCTACAGAATCTAATGAAAATGACAGATAATGCAGAGCGCTGTGTGCCTGCCAAAAAAGAGGATATTTCCCATGAGATAGCACCTGGTGATGCAGAAATAGACACTATAGATTTGTGATTGGCTGGTACTTACCAGTATTCATATCTAGTCAGTATTATCAACCACACAAGATCACATCTTGGATAATAACAGCAACAATGGCATGCATAAAAAATTACTGCAGCAAAAAAGGGAAAAAAATAGATCAATTATGTCAATTATATGGTAGCACTTTTTTCCCTCACAGTTTCAACACTGAGAAAAGGTGGCATCTATCTCTGATCTAATTATTCACATGCTTATTCGTTTTTTTCTTTCACTTTTCTCTTTTTTACACACATATAAAAGATCTTCCTTTTTAAAATACACTGTAGAATCAAACATGCATACATTCGGTATGTGACTTACATTTTAGCAGCTGAATAGTTGGCTACTTGAATCTAAAGCATAAAAAGCAAATCTTGTGTTGGCTTTCTCTAAAGGGATATATATTGAAATGACCTTACCTGAGAGCAAAAATGCCATCAGCCCCAAAAAATGTCATAAATTAAACTGCTATTTAAACCCCACTTCTAGTAAAAGGTCCAGATTTCCAAGGTGCCCCTAATGGATCTCCGTTCAGTGATAGTGGAGCTGTCCTGTGAGGGAATGCAGTCATAAAACTCTACAAACACAGTGTCAAAGGTATAGTAACCTCCTTTTATTTGCACCCTTTATATAAAAATTTGAGTAGGTCTGGGTAATTTCTTTCTAGGTTGAATTTAGCTTACTTAAGATGAGATAATGAACAAGGTAATTTTGAAAAAGAAATACAAAATCATTAAGCAGATCTGTAGAATTTTTACCGAATCTTTTCAATTAGATTCAGGCAGCAGCAGATGTTAACTCATTTTGGCATGCCCAAGCTTTGAGGGTCTTAGGCTGATTCCCTTTTTAAAAGAAACTTGATGAATCTCACATTTAGTATTTTGCATGAAAAAATATGTGTTTATGTAAAAACAGATCAGACAGAGTCTTCATTTGCTGATTAATGGGTCAAGCCTCTGTTTTGATACCACAAGGGGTTTTTAATGTAAGCAAGTGATAATAGGATCACAGAGACAACAAGCTAGGGCTTAGTGCTGCTGTTGAACTCTGTGGTATTTCTATGGGGTCGCTGGATATTTTCTCACTGTTGTCCAGCTGCACTATGTCACAATTCACATCCTTCATATATTTCAATGTAGGGTAAAGCATTAACCAGTCCCAGTAGACATGGTGGGCAGCTGAGCTAATGTAATAATCTGGGGGCTTATTTCTCTTAAGATAAAGCAGAATCAAATGAAACACACACACACTAGGTGCTTAAAAATGTTTGCATTTTAAAAGTCCTGCATTTATCAACAGGGAGATTGTGGCACGATGTAGGATTTAAGATTCTTCTCTCATGTTGTTTTCCTTTCTATCCAAAACCATTGAATGCTAACTAATATCCCTGGACTCTATCTTGCTCATTCCTCCCAACCTCATCGGCCATCATGAGAAGGGTACTATTTGTTTGCATTGAGCAACTGAACAGATGCCTCCATGATGACACTGTCTGCCTTTGTACTGGAAGGGAATTTCTGCTGGCTCATAACATTTCCTGAAAGAGCTGTCTCTTTAAGGAGTTATCTCATATTTTCAGAAATTGACTGTGAAAATTCTAAGTAATGGTGTGACATGATCACACTCACTTTCCGTAGTTAATCCTTCACTAGGGGTCAGGCGCTTTCCCTGCTCAATGACTCATTTGATTGTCATCTACCTTGCACAAAAAACTCCGAAGCCCCAAGCACTGTCTGGTAAGGATGACAGGCAGTCACAGTGCTGAGCTCTGTGCAGGAATAACTGAGTTAGAAAAAAGCTGCTGGCACTGTAATAAAGCGTTTAATGGACAGACAGCCTCCTTTACCTTCCTTGGGGTAACACTAAATCCCTTTTTATTGTAGTTTGCACAGATGTTAGTGAGTTATCCATTTCTCTAATCATACTAGAAGTTGGCACATCCATCTTAAGTAAGAAGACCAGCCCACTCTGTTTTAGAGAGTCCTTTTTCTAATAAACTTGTGTCAGTTTCAGGTCAGTTTTACCAATACAAATAAAATTCAAACAAATAAAAAGTATATTGTCTCATGATGAGATGTATGTAATCATGCCCCTTAGGTCAGTTTAAATTTACAGAAGGAGTTACACTCTGTATAACCCTTGCTGCAATCTGGATTCTCCTCTTGTTTCAGCTGCACCTCTTCCCCTCCTGCCCCCCAAATAACAAAACAAAATACCTCCAATATTTAAACAACATATTGCCCTTCAATGGGGTTCTCATTGTTGGAGCTGGTCATTGAACATTCATTTTACTTTACAATTTTTTGTATATAAATGCAAGAGATTCTGGGAACAATCTCTCCCCTCCTCCCATCTGTAAATCTTCGTGAATGGAATCCACTTGTTTTGGTTAATTCCTCTCCAAAGTGAAGCTAACGGGCTCATATACAGAATATATATTTGTTGTATTCTTTTGCATGGAGTTAAAGTAATTGTATCCCTTTGTTGAAGACTTTATTTATCTTCAGATATTTACTCTGAAATGCAACCTTTTTATTAATGAAATAAAATAAAAGCATCAGTTGTGGAAAAAAGAGATTGTACACAACAAGGTGCTACATGCTTCAACTTTCTAGCATGCTTGCAAAGGTCAGCTAAAGTTCAGGGAGGGATAAATGATTGCTAGTTTGAGGGGGTCCATGGTAAGCCTTGTTCTTTTTTTGCACTGAGTTGATGGGTTCACAGCGGTGGCTGAATTTTGATAGATTGGCAGACACTGAAAGGAAATGCTAAATCTGCCACAGGGACTCTAACTTCTGTTTCTTGGGGCAAAGGGTAAGAGACAAGGGGTACTGTTCAAGGGCAGGACATCATATGACCTGATCAACAATGCTACCAGTGTTGTTTGTTTGGAGCATTGCCTTGTTGTACCTGGCTTCTTAACAAAAGACCTTACCAGCAGGGTGGGCTATCAAAATAAACATGAAAGGTTCAGGGGTTGATGCTAGTCCTTTGTGTATGTAAATTTACAGCTCTCCAGGGTCTCACTGTAAATGAGAAGGCCTGTCTCTGTTTTGTTTCCTGGTAAAATACTTTTAATAAATAAATCAAAGACTATGGAACATTAACTATTTCTCACCAAAATGGAAAGAGAAAGATCAGGCAGTTATTTTTTAAACGGTGTCCCCAGACATAACTTTAAAAAAAAAGACAAGAGCTGTGATCTTCCAAATACCCAAACCAAGTTGTATTGGCAATCTTGAAAAACCACACACACACACACACACACACACACACACACACACACACACACCTCTCTCTCTCTCCCAGGTTGCCTTTTGAGTTTTACAGAATGCTAAGGCATTAAATAGAAAACCTCAAGTTTTTATACATAGTTTTTTCAAACATAAAACAATTAATCAAACTGAAGGCCACATTTCAGAAAGTTTAGTTGTGCCATTGTACATGCAAAATGTATGCACAATTAGACATCCAGTTAGCACCTGCAGTTGGAAAGGTTTCATCCAGAAACTGGGTAACTGTGCATACATGGTTAATTAGGTGGATTTGCCTGTTCTACCAGCCAGATTGTGTGCACAGTTGTGGTAATTGTATATGTCTACATTATTTTTCTTTTCAATCTGGACCCAAATGTTTTTGATTTAAGTTCCTTTGTCTTGTGATCACTTAAGAAAATAATCTATGATTCCAGGTAACATACTAAAATGCTAAGTGAGAAGTGTTGGCAAGGGAATCTGAAACCATGTGAAACTAGCCAGTTTTCAGGTTTTGTTACAAACTAATAATTTACACCAGTGGTTACTCCATATGGCAAGCATTGATCTAGTGTTCAATGAATATAGGTTGATTTATAGCATCACACAGAAATTGGTCAAAATTGGTGGCTTCATCCAGTCTCTAAAGAAGAAACCAGGTGATACTTGGTGATTTGGCAGATTTTGGTGTTTGGTGTGAAGTCAAATTTCAGAATGAAATATGGTGGGAAGCTGAGCTTACACAACTCCCAACCTTGCCCGGCTGTGTTACAGATACAACTATAACTATGATTGTCACACTAGCCAACTGCAATCAAACCCATTGGTTTCGTCTAACATTGTAAAGGTTATTTATCTTCCTACAACACTCCAAGAGGAATAAGAAGTGCCTTTCATTTTGATTGTTGCTCATAAGGCAAACTCACTCAACGTTCTAGATTCAAACACTGCATAACTTTTGGTTAATTTAGCTTTGTTTCCATTTTGGGAATTACACAACTAACTTCATTTTGCAGGGATTTTTTTCCAGCAAGGAGCAGGTCCCAGAGCACTCTGCCTCTCACAGAACAGATCCAAGAGAGATTTCTTGAAAGACTACACCCAGCCTGAGTCCAGCAGCACAAATGAGGACACACATAGGTGAGCTCTGTTTACTGGGGTAATTGAGAACTGGAGAAGGACAAGAGGGAGAGTCAGAATGTGTTCTACACGAAGAAAAGCCAATGACTCATGTAGTTTGAAAGTAAATCACTTCCCCTCATTTTTCTCCATGAGTAGACAAAGCTTTTGAGTGGAAGTATTATGTGTAATATTGGAGCCAAAAGTGATATGTAAATAAAGCAAGAAAAAAACTACTATCTTTACAAGTTGTGTATCTGTTTTGTACTGTAGCTAGTGAGTGCAATGAATTTTGGGCAGGGATTTTTAATAAATTATTTCAGGGGAATTTCAGAGGTTATTCTAATCTGATATATATTTTGGTTTATTTTAATTTAAATTTGAGAAACAAAGTTGGATTTCAATTGAACATGCATTTGTACAGTCAGTTCACCTGCTGTAGTTACCAAATCTGTCGAGCTTTTGTCAGATCTTTCACTGAGATATATTGAGATCTCTGATCTCAAAGTTTTATATTTGGATCCAGATACTTTATCCAGATCGCTATATTTCATTTAATGATTTTGTGAACAATACAGCAGCTCTGTCATACACAATGTAATTGGAAGCTATAATTCATGTATTATTTCAGAATTAACCTCAGTGAGCCAAAAAGTCACAAATATGATTAACAAATCATGGGTGAAATCCTGCATCCTTTGAAGGCAATGGGAGTTTTGGCATTTACTTCAATGGAGTCTGGATTTTATCTTCTGTGAATACTTTTCAATGCTGTATCTTATGTTGTGAGCTTGTTGGATCCCTATAGGCTTCTGCATGCTCAGATAGGACCAGGACCATCTGTACTTGACTGAAGCAGGAGAACACCTTTGTTTTGATATGCACCCCAACACAATGATTTATAGCTTTGTCACCTTGAGGCTGTGTTACTGCAATGTGCTCAACATGGGCCTACAACACCCAGAATGTGCAGAATGTGGTTGACTCACACTCTAAAGTCACTCTCATTCCCCTCCAAGATCTTATCAATTGTAGAGTCACCAATCTTTCCCCATTTGCTTCATTTTCCCGTTTGCTGAGACAGCTGTACAATTTTCTACTCTGTGAGTGGTGCAATAAACTTGGAGCTGCTGCTTGATAATGCCGACCTCCTTCAGTCAAGCCAGCTCATTTATTGAACTAACAGTCCAATTTCTTCAGAACCCATTAGGCTTAACTCACAAACCAGTGCACCTTGCTTTATAACAATAATGTTAAAGAAATTCATGAACCACTAAATTTTGACATTGTTAAAATCATGAATAATTTTTCAAAGGAAAGAAATTGATGATCTGGATTTAGTACACCCTTTCCATGGGTGCTACCTCCTAATAACGGTACTTCTATCAGCACAGAGCCAAAGGTCAATATATTTTTCCTTGCTTCTAATGCACTGATGGATAAATATATCCTGAGGTAATAAAATCTTCTGGTTATTCATTCTGGAATACCTCAAGTATTTGTACATTCCAAGAAGATTCAATATTGTTTCAATCAGGAGGGAGAAACAGATTTAAATTGAGTGACTCTGATAAGCTTGACAAAAAGAAAAAAAATTATGTTGGCTAGTAGAACAAATATACTAGCCTGATTTTCATGGTGATATAAGTGTACTGAGAGATAAAAAGGCATGATTTATTACATTTTAGCCATTTGAGTGAACTTGAGAGTAAGATGATATAACTGGTTTTCACCGGTTCTTTGTGGTCAATCACAAGTTCCTGGTACCCCGTGATGGCACAATTAAGAACTTGCTAGTCCAAATTCAGAGGTGATGTCAATTATGGTGTAAGTTGGAACTTGAAATGTAGGCCCCCCGGTAGTACAGAGTCCCCTCCAAATGGGAAGGCTTGTATTGGCACAAGGTGTTCACTACCACATTACAGCCAAGAGATTGATTGCCAGCCAGTGCACCTCAAAAGCAGATGGCACAGGTCTGAGAGGGGGCTTGGCCAGAGCACCTGGGAGGAGTTTGGATTCAGTGCAGAGCACACCCTACGCAGGCAGGTCCCAGATAGACCCGAGACTGCATTTTAATTGGTGCCCTCTCCTGGTGTGGACCTCTGTAAACTGCACAGTCCTCCCCATGGGGTGAATCCCCCTGGTGTACCACTCGCCTGTACTTGCAAGGGTGAATCAAGTCCAGTGAACATACGCGGGAACCATTGCATGCTGAAAGGTGGGCTGTAATGATTATAGTAGGACAAGAAATCACCATGAAAATGTAAGAGAAAGAGCAAGCGGTGCTTTATTTTATAACTTCCTGTACTTTCTTCTAGTTATTTCTCCTGTAACAATCCCAGCCTTCCACCCCTTTGGCGTGTAGGTTACACTGACTTACATTGACTGGACCAGATGTACATATTCCATTTCCATGCAGCTACTCGGTCCCCTTCTACTCCTAGTGAAATTCACCTGAGGGAAAGCCCATTTGCCCGCTTTTGCAGACTATGCATGGGGAAGGCAGCTTGATTTTCTGCAGATAGGCCCCCTGTTTGCCTTGTGCCACTGCAACCCTTTCCTGAAGGACTTTTCACTACAAGAGGCCCTTCTCTAGGGTTTATGTGGATGGTCTGAATCAGACCCATTTACCAAGATACGATTTACTCTTCTACTTACGTTACCTCTGAACCTGCCTCTCTAAATGTACCTTTCAAAACACATCCCCAGATTAAGAAGGTCAAAGTCCAAGAGGTGTTTTGTGAGAGGGAGAGTAGCTCATTGGAAGTCTGAATGCTGAGCACATGGGTTGTGATATCTCATTAACAGAAACATTATGACATGTGTCCTTTTTCATTATTAATTTTTACAGGGTGGCCATCTTTACATGACAGCAGAGAGACACCCACTTTTAATTAACTGTGAATCCATTCTTTTAAAAAGTGGCCCTAACAGATACATAAATAGCTTCACTGAGATTGGGAATTGATACAGTAAACAGCACATTAGAGTTCTTTCTAGCAGAGCCACTGAAGTTTACTTTTGTCACATTATTGTTACATGTTTTCAGCCACAGCACTGGAGAAAACACTAAATCATGTCCGAAAAGTCCACTGGAAATAGATATGGCATAATATCACTGAGTTTTAATTCTTTGTGTGACATTTCTGGAACATGTTGAAAAATAACCAAGGATCACCTAGATATTCCTAATCCGGAAACCCGGGTAAAATTGCTTACTTGCTGAGTCCCTAGACTTGTCCATTGTGATGAGACCATAATACAAAAAGTATAATGATGTAACAGAAAGATCTGCACCTATCTTCAGTGTTAAGGTTAGCTACAGCATAATATATATTTCACTTTAATTGTTGTTCTATTCAAATGCATTAGGACAGTCATAATCCTTGATTCAAACTGACATCCCCTTCTATTGTCTTGTTATAAACATCACACAAGAGTTTCCCCTACAGGAGTCTCTTAACTATGTACAGTCTAGATTTGGCCTAAGATGCAGATACTTTGGAGTCATTCAAATACATTTCTATTCAGATGTAAGCTTTTAAAGTAGTTTTCAAACATAATTTTCTGGCTCATCATAAATTTATTTTATTTTTATTTCCCTTTCAGTATTTCATGTAATTCAACAAGAGCCTTTGTGAGAAATTTGGAACTAGTTTAGACAATCCTCAGACCCACTGTTTGAGAACATGACAACTATGACCTCCATTCTGTGCACATTAATGGGCCCACCATTATCTGTCTCTGGTAAATTCTGTTCTCCTCCCAAACTGTAATAAGAATAGGGTGAAGGATTCTTTCTTTGCTTTACTCCCAAGGGAGAAACTTCTGTAGCAAATTGACTTCTTGTATCTACAAAAACAGCATAACAAGATACCATACATGGTAATTGTATGCAGTGTTCAAAATATTTTAAATGAACTTGTTCTTACAAAGAAATAAGTTATGAAGTTAACTTTTACGTGTGTGTGAATAATTAAACTATTGTCACTACTCTAAATTATCATCCATTGTTAACTTACATCATTAAATCTTGCCTCTTTGCTAAAGAATAATGAAAAATACACTTAATTAACAGTTATTGCAAGCTCCAGGCCATTGATAACACAGTTCTCAGACTGAATTTCACAAGTGTGTTTTGTACTTGACTTGAAATTACTTGCTTTATACCAGACCCCTGCTTGGTGATGTGGGCATAACAAATTTTGTATCAGAAGAACAAATTCCCCCAGTAAATTATGTCACTATTGGTTAAAATTAGGTTGCTATAAGCAAACAACACCAGTGTTATTTTTTCAATGCAGAGGGTGGAGTTATGATCTGAATCTGCTGCGTTAGTTCCTTTTAGTGAATTTATGAAAGGCCTAAACTAGCTGCAAAATCTGACTAAATCCCACTTTCTCTGCCTTTGAGCTTCATTGTAGCCGTTCATCTGATGATTTTGGGGAGGTTTTGTAACAGCTCCCTGAGGAACAAGCCAGAGTTTTCGAGAAGATGACTGTTGTTAATTTCCTTGTTGTTTCGATTAAGGAGGTGATAGATTTTTTTTTCCTTGGATATTGTTAAAGAGGCTTGCCAGCACTGTAAAGAATGTGCTGCATTCTTCAGATGAAATAAGGCCAATCAGTGGAATAATGAGGAAAGTAATATCTCCCCAGAGAGTCTGATTGGGTTTTCATCAAATCAGCCAACCTTTTCCAGTCATTTACACCAACGTTCACTCCATGCAGGGTGTTATGCTGTCTCAGATCCTTTCCGCTTTTTAAATCCCTGGTGATTATTACTGATAACTGAATAATTGGGATGAAGTCAATTTCTGTATATTGTATATGTTCTCTATTTTAAAATTACTTATTTTGGTCTTATATTTTTTAAAATATATTTTAAATGTCTTTCCTATCCTGGAAGCAATTCCAAAGAGGAAAGGGATATGCCAGGGCTCTGGAGGATTTTCCCTTTCTGACAGTACATGCCCTTTTTATTTTTAATGTGTGGGGTTGTCTCCCACGGACTGAAGCTTATTTAGCACTAGGTCAACCAGCCTGTGACAAGACACCCAATTCTTGTTGTAATTAGAGACTGCCACATTTATTTTTATTTATGCATTAATTTGGCTCTCCAAGATAAACCTCTAAAATAAGCCATTTAATTTACCAGGGAGTCCAACAGTTACCAGGATGTTCCATTATTTCACTTTTTTTTTTCAATCAAAATCACAGTATAAAATGAAAGTACAGCACCTTGCTGTAGACAGACACAAATGTGCACACGCACAGGCATCTATTGTGCAAAACAAGAACTTTAAATATTGATAATTCTAGACTGCTATGCCAGTTTTGCCCCTCTGCCTCTGATGGTTTCCAACTGCACCTGTGCAAATCAATAATCTTTACTGACCAATATTAAAATAATATGAAGGTTTAAAGGGCCAGATCCTCAGATTGTGTAAATCAGCATAGATCCACTGAAGTCAAGGGAGGCAGCTGATCATCTGGTCTGGTATGTGTCACTTAGTGTATATGTAAATGTATGGCAAATGACTGGCTCACCAGGGCTATGCTTATGCAGGATTAATAATCCATTTCCTATGAACCCATGACTTCTTTGCCAGCACCAGGAAACAGCTAGTAGCACAAAAAAGACAGGCTGGAAGAGAGCTGTGCCACTTAAATGCATCTGTATACTGAATGTTGGCATTCTTACTGTCTGGCTGGCAGCTGCATACGTTGCTACACAATGTATTGTGAAGACATTTCTTTTTCTTTTGAGATGGTAGTCACTATATGCAGGGTATGTGGAGTAGCTGAAAATCCAGCATCCTATCCAAGCTAGCTTCCTTCTATGGACGAAAGAGTCAGAGACAGTGTGGAATTGTTATACACAAACACATTTATGGCATATTTGACAAGCTCCTGGACCACATCAGGCATGATCTGATTACATCACTAAAATTAATGTGCTCTTTGGATATTTCACACAGCGATCTGGGAGGCATTTATTTCCTGCATTGGGGGAAACATGTTTAGCATGTGAAAGTTTTAAAAATTAACTGAGTTCCATTCACACCAGTCCTCCCACACTGCTCAGCAAATGATTCAAAGCCTTCAGCGTGATTTCATCTGTGCAGGCTCTAATCCACTTACTTAATGAAATACATAATTAACATATTATAATTGCAGTAAAGATGGTTTTGACAGAAATCATTTCCCGTATCTAATACCGTGGTAATTTAATCTGTTCCCCACTCCCTAACACGACCCTCCGTGATTAAGTTTCATAAGAATTTTTTTGATTGATTGATTCATCTGACGTGCCTGGGCCCTGCTAAAGGAGTGTCTGTCAGTTTACAGAGCGCCACGTGATGTTGTGGCAGATGGTTGTGGAGAGGCTCTTTGCGCTGTCTCCCTGTGTGGTCGTTTTTTTGAATTTTTTTTCCTTCTAAATGCCCTGATAATCCAAATACAGCTAGCCTGATCCACTAAATCACTACATGTTTTTATATGCTGTCTTTTTAGTTCTGTGTATGGTTATTAAACTGGGGAAGGCAGGATGTGTTAAACTAGGAGGTCTAAATCCTAATGCTGACATTCACTTCCACAATAAAACAACCCACACAGATACTTTTCATTTGATTTTTCTTTCTGTTTGTTTTCAACACAATCTCTCTAGTCTGTCATTCATGCGCAGGCAGTTACTTGAGTTGAAAGGGCCAGCAAGCCAAGTCATATAGACCTTCTCAGCTAAAATATCACTTGTTACCTGCAGGAATGTATAGGAGGTATTATCAACCACTGGCTTTTCAAGTCAGACTCGAACTGCTGCTCTCTTCATATGGGTCAGCAGGTAATGTGCTGCAAAGGGGCTGTGGCAAATTATCATGTCCTTTCCATGGACTGAAACCCTATACTTCTTTTAATACTGTCTGTCTCGAGGAGGTTATGGCCTGATGGCACTGTGAAAAAAATGACTAAAGTGAAGAGATGTTGCATGACTTCCAATGAAATGTTTGAGAATACAGTGCATCCTCCCCTCTAAAAGAATTCTGCAAGCTCTGGTTTGCAATGTTGTTGTTGTTAGGGCTCTCACAATAACATTCTCCTCATGCAGCTCCTTCAAAAACAGGCTGCAAGGAGCTAACCAGTCCTCAAACACCCCCGTGTGGGAGCCAAGTGTGGTACCGTCCACATTTACAGTCGAGGAAAATGGGACAGAGGTGCTGAGTGACCTGACCCATAGCCACTAGTGACTCATTGCAGAAGTTGAGATTAGAAGCTCCTGGCTCCCATCAGGCGCTAAATGCTTTAAGGCATCACACTCTCTAGTGGAGTCAGACACTTGACTAATCTAGTTCTGTGTGTCTCAGGAGTAGCAGTCTGTCATCACTAACTAAAATGTGTCTGTACACCTGAGAACAGTGGCAACATTTGCCCCTTACCTGCCTCTTGCTTTTCACAAAATACCTGCATGCAGGTTTAGTTAAAAGGTAACATTAATACTCAGCAATAAGACAGCAGGTCTCAGTGATACCTCACAAAACACTTAACAAAGATGGTTATACATTATTATCCCCACTTTACAAAAGGGAAAATGAGGCACAGAGAAGCACCCTGGTGAGTTAATGGTTGGGCCAGTCCACTGCAGAAAGTAAATCCACTGTCATCCAAGAAAATCAGGAAAATGTTTGTTTCCAGTTTTGTTGTATTATTTGATGATATCATTTAGTGCACCCGTTCGCAAATTGTGGGGTCGGGAACTCATTTTAATAGGGTCACCAGAGCCAGTGTTAGACTTGCTGGACCTTGGGGATGAAGCCAAAGCCTGAATGCTTTAGCCCAGCGCCGCAGGGCTCAGGCTCTATCCCCCCTCTCTGCCCCTGCCCAGGGTCATATCGTAATTTTTATTGTCAGATGGGGGTCGCAATGCAATGAAGTTTGAGAACTGCTGACACAGAACAGCCAGCGGGTGGGTGAAACGCAACTCCGGAGAATTCC
This sequence comes from Mauremys reevesii, assembly GCF_016161935.1. Classification (NCBI taxonomy): domain Eukaryota; kingdom Metazoa; phylum Chordata; order Testudines; family Geoemydidae; genus Mauremys; species Mauremys reevesii. The sequence goes on along the minus strand of NC_052638.1, from coordinate 23,476,798 downwards.
CTCTGCATGGAATTGCCATAGAAGCTCCTACATCACTCATGGCCTGTTGAGTAGGTGGTGCACCTAGGACGACGGGCACATGGCTGGGATGTTACTGTGCCCTGGATTTCCCCAGGTACTATAACAGCCTCAAGGGACTGACTCTGGTCACAAAGTACATAATTCCCTCTATGCTTGGATGAGCCCAGCAGCTGACAGCTGCATGGGTGGGGGAAAGGAAGGGATGAGATGTACCACCCTCTACCCCCCCACCTGCCACCTTCCTTAGCTGCACCCAAATATAGCTCATCTGCAGCCCAGGATTTGGGCCCATATGGTGGTCATAATGCACCAAAGTGCATATTTAAAACTAGAGATAGGCCTGATCTCAATCCTCCACATCTCTAAATAGTGGGGAATTGTGAATTTGGACTAAAAGTCCCTGACTGAGATTTGCCTTTATAAGGGACAACCAGAAAAGGAGAGCCCAACCTCCTCCCACCCAGCTCCGGGGGCATTCAGAGCTGGATTAAAGTCTGAACCTCACTATAGCCTGTTTAAAGGCCAGCCTGGACCACCAAAGTTGAACATCACTGGAGTCTATGACTCAGGCCCGTCTCTATTAAAGAGTGATTTATTTTAGTCCAGTAATTTTTGACACATTAGCACTAACCTACATTTGATTGTATCCTCTTCTATAAACTGAATGGTAGGGAATACATGAAAGCACTCCATCTTTTGTGGAATGCAGTAGCTGAAATGTGACAATGTAAAACGCAACGCATTAATTCTTCTACATCTATGCTTTTAATACAGGATACCCCAGTGTTTCCTATATTGCCCTACTGTGTGTGTTTGTAGACTCGATCACTGACTTGTATACTAGTGGTGTTGTGTTCATATAAGAACTTGGGCCAAGATTATCCTGTAGTAAGTGAAGACTTTCCACTCCATGGCTAAGTCTCTCCCATGAATATGCTGATCTGTGCCCCTGCTAGTGCCTTGGAGAAATGTACATTACTATTAACAAAGACTCTGCCATCCCAATTGTAACGTGAAGTACTTGCCAACGAGCAGCTACAGCACAGAATGCAAGACAAATTAAGAGCAGGAGTTTATGTGAAAGGAGAGGAGCACAGCTCAAAAAAATCAATGTGAATGGTCAGTTGTTTAATACACTCTCACAAACCCACCCAGCGCACCCCCATCGCCTTCTGCAAACCCACCCAGAGTTCAAGAAGGTGCATGCACGTGAGTGCGTGTATGTGCACACACACTCACACACACATGCACGCAGAGTGATGCACAACAATTCCCACCTCCAAGTCATTGAACTTGAGTCAAATTTCTTTTGCCTGGGAGTGGGAGACAGAGCGGGAGGCTCCTTTGTGAGTGGCAAGTGTACATGAAAACCACCACATCAACTGCCAATATGTTATGAGGCCTTGGTAACAATCTGGAGTCTCTGGGGAGCTCTGCTGCAGTTCAAGTGAGTATCAGACAGAGAGAAAACAATTTCTGGTGCCAATAATGCAGCACAGATGAAAAATGTTTTAATATTTGAAGCTGCTTTATGGCAGAAGCAATGACAGTGATGGAGTCAATGTCAGCTTTTTTCCTTTAAATGTCATCTTTCGTCTATGAGTTTTTTCTGCTCTGGAGGCATGCAAGCCTGATGCTGACTGTTTGCAACCATTGATCATTGATTTTATTCTAAATGGAAGCTTGCCAGAAGACTAGAAATTCTGGAATTTATTAGGATTTCTTTAAGAGGCACTTTAGCTCAACAGTTCTCATTACTGTCTTTACAATGTTACTTATTTTTCTTTTTATGTCATATGATTTGTAAAGGGTTAGTGCTCAGAGAACAATATACGATTAAACCATTGTGCACGCTGGAGTTGCCAGCTTAGGGGAAAAAAGCATTCTTACGAGAGCTAAGTATGTATTTGAGTATTAAACAGCAACTAATGTCTGTTTCAGAAGCAAAAGTGCTATTTTGAAATTTGTAGACATAGATTTTGATTAAACTGCAGTTCAATTGCAGCTTTGATTAAATAAGGTCACTCTTAAATTAATAACTCTTAAATACATAAATAAAAAGGCTAAAACATCTTTATATTTTGACATTTGGTACATAAACATCGTACTGTATGTACCAAATGCCAGAATATAATGAAAGTTTGTCCTGTTAAACTAATACTACTGATGGGCAAAAATGTCTTAGACTCTAATAGCATTTCAATGTATTTATTTACAGTGACATTATTCTGAGCATGCCAACAAGGAGTGGTTTAAGGCTTTATTACATATTAACATTTAACATATTTGTGTGCTTATGTATAGGTGATTAGTCTTCATTTGGTTAAAAAGAATCCATTTACGATTATACAGTAGGCTAAATGTTTTCAGTTTCTGATGTGTTTCCATTGGCACAAGACTAGTTCAAACAGGTACGTTAGCTCTTGGCTGAGATGTCTGACATTCAAGCTTTATTACAGAGCAATGTATCCAGGGAATGTGAATTATAGTTAGTATCAACCTTGGCCTACTAAAAGCATCATTCAGCCTAGTTGATTATGGAATTTACTCTGGGGTTTGGGCCTGAAGATCCATCTACTGAACTGATATTGTTTATTTGTGTAGTCACAAATATGTTGCAACCCAGACAAAGGAAAAATCATAGAGGAAAATATACTCGATGAAGAAGGATGACCAGAGAAATACATAAGAGTAAAGAGCCAGAAGTGAAGTTTATTGCCACTGTTTAGATAAAACTAATTCTGCCAAACCCTTTAATAAACCATCAAGTGCAGCACTTGAAATGTTTAAAAAAAAAAAAAAAGCTTTCCAGAAAACAAACTGACCATCTTGGAAGCTGTAAACTGAGTTTCCTGTGTACCAGGGCTGATCATATCCCATTGATCAGACTGCTTTTAATGTTTGTAGAATATGAACTGTCATAGTCTGCAATAACATAGTCTGTGTAGCATACTGCCTGAACTGTAACAGGAGCTATAGAAACATCAGAATATTCTCTGCTTGCCTCACCACCATCCACTTTTCACAGGCGATATCCCCACATACCTCATATTTGTTAACAGGTGTGTTTCTGTGTCTGCACTGGTGACGCTAAGGTAATAAAAATGGCATATTTCCTTGTTATTGCTGGATAACTATGTTTACTTCTGTATAAATTGCTGACAGAAAGCCCATTTAAAGTTGTTCTACAATCAATGATCTGTTATTTCTGGCAACATTTTAGACATTCTCAGACAAGATCCTATACTTTGACTAAGTGGGAAATAATGAATATATACTCCATGATTGTTCATGCAGCCATGTTCTTGAGAGCACCATCTGAAGTTCACTGGTATGAGGAATGTCTAAAGCCACAAAGAAAGACACTATTTGCATCCATAGCTCATGTACTTTTGGAAGACAAATCTTTAGAAGTATTTCATCAAATGCCCTGAAAGTTTAAAATTTGAACTATCATTTGAAAAATAGCCATACATTTGTCCTAAAAAACAATTGGGGCTTTACATTACAATTTTAGTATTGGTTTGTGAACTAGAGCATCCCATAAAAATGGGTAAAATTTTCTATGCATGCACATTGCAGCGACCCTCATTATTATTATTACAACAGCACCTGGAGTCTCTAGCTGAGATCAGGGCCATGTTGTGCTACATTCTGTAAATACATATAATAGGAGACAATTCCTGCACCGAAGAGTTTACAATCTCAGTAGACCAGGCAGAGCAGAAACAGGGATGCAGAAAGATGAAATGACTCACCCATAGTCACACAATCTCTTGGGACTAGAGCTGAGGTCTCATAAGTGTCAGTCTAGTGGCCTATCTAGTAGACCACATTGTATCTCTAACATTGTCCTGCTCATGTATTTTATGTACCTCTAGACTTCTGCATTGGAGACCTGGGTTCATTTACTGATTTTTGGCTCTCCTGTCACTGAGTCTGTGTACTGATATGGAGACGGGTCAGTATGCTAACCTCCACAGAAGAAGGGCAGCCACGACCCCCTCCAGCTGACTGAGAAATAACATACATGTACTACGAAGAGAGTTTGAGATAATCCTCTATGGTATTATTTGTTACTATTTGATAGGTGTTTACTGGGCTGTAGTAGGTGAAATGAGCTAGTGGCATCAGACATGTTACTGAAAGCTATCTCAGAATAGAGGCCAAGAACTGTGGGCCTGATTCTCTGCCCATTGAAGTCAAAGTTCCCACTGACTTTCAGTGTTGTGGGATCAAGCCCTGATTGACAAATGAACACTGAATTATCTCTTTACATGCGGGCATGGTGCTTCTAAGGTAAGCCTGGGGCACATTATCAGGGTAGTGTGGGGATACTTGCACAGCCATGACTTGTCCTGTGCTTGTTCTGGGCAAGACTGTCACTTTATGAACTGCCAATGTAAGGGGTTGCAAGATGTGGCTAGAGGAGCACTGGAGATTGTGATCCAGTCCCCTTGTTGCTCTGAGTAGGGAGTAAACTACATGGGTCTATACTAAGTGCAACAAACATTCTCTTATGCCACTGGGTGCAAGGCTCAGCCCACTCCCTACCCCGCTCCTGCCCTGCCTGCCCACTTGTGAGAGACTGTGCATGTAGGGGCTGCATCTCACCCATGAGGTGAATGACAGTAGGGTACACGACCATGCTAGCCAAGGTCCTAAATGAAGAAAAAATTTCAGCTTCCAGGGTTTATAATCTGGTACCTTTCACTTAAAACAAAATCATGAATTGCTATCTCTTTTATAAATGGCTTATGTATTATGATATAATTTAACTGAATACAGCAAAGTATTGTAGTCACCGTAACAGTTTTACATTTCTAGTTTTCATAGTGCTGGTTCTATAAAACATCTACAATCTCTATCCCTTCCACCTCCATTCACATTACAGTGTAAACTACGTCACGCTCATGTTTGTAGTTTTCAAGCCCCCTAGACTTTCATGGCTTTACCCCTTCCGATAGAGCTGACCCTACTGAGGTTCATGTTCCACTATGAAGGCTAGCTACTTAGGGACAGTGCCAATTATCAGGCAATAGCAAAGGTCAGTGTTGTGGACAGGGGGAATTGGGGAGGGTGTGGGAAGATGAAGGAAGTTTGGAAGGAACAGAGTGAATTTCAGCAAAGTTAGGCTGGCCTGGAGAAAGAAAGAAAAATACCTAGATATGAAAGGATTGTCTGGATAGAAGAGACAGAAGATCAGCATTTAGAAAGAAAGAGCTCATGCAAGCAAAATGAAGAGGAATGATCTTTAGAACTTAAACAAGAGACATTCTCAAAAAACGTATGTATTACAAAAAAATTCCAGGAAAGGTGAGGGTACAAGACATGTTTTATAATGCAACTCATTTTCATATCACAATATAAGCTACAGTATCAGGTTTTGTTTGCATTGAGAAGTCCTGTTTTAAAAAAAAAAAACAGCATTGCTTTTGAAGCTTAACATTTAAAAAATATAAATATCTGCAACTTTTGGGAAAGGGGGCAAAGTAATTATTTACTTATTTTAGTTTTAAAAATCTGCAAAGTAACTTAAAATAACTTTGTATCCATACATGCAATATTTTGCGAATCAACAAAAATAGTACACGAGATCAGACAATCTCTCCTTATTAACTATCACATGTTTCCTAATTTTGCAACACTCCGTTAAGAAGTGACCAAAATATATAGTAAGTGTTCTATTTGTTTCAGTTTTCCCCATGCTGAACCTGAACTCAGCTAAATGAATACCTTGCCATAATGTAATGCTTTCTGAACTAGCACCCCTGTGAATAACCTTGTTCTGGAACCCTCCACGTAAGGTACTGTGAAATATAAACTACCACCATATAGTTGCCTGCCACAGCGCAACAGAAATTTACAGGCATTCTTAATCAATACACTGGAGGAAAAGATTAATTCATGATTATCTGTCATGTTCATGTACAATAAATGCAAATATTTATCAAGGATAAACTCACAAACTCCATTCATAAAGGAATGAAAAATGCTCACAGAAATTTTTCAGGACTGGTTTGGACATAGCTGGGTCAAATTTTCAACTGGGTCTTCCAAAATGTGTTGGCAGACTTTGCAAAAGCACCAATTTGAAGAAACAAAACCCAACGTTTGTATGGAGAAAGCAAAACACACATTTTTGTAAGCAAACAAGTCTTTCTCACAAGTACATACATACTTCATAGTCCGAATAGGCAATTGTGTTGATAAGTTTCTGTTTAGATGTGAAAATACATGTTTTCATACACTGGCTTCACTTGTAAATCTGGCTTCACTTGTCAAGACCATTTTTGGAGACACGTTTTGTAATTTGGCCTAATATCTAATATCTTTTTGGTGCATGCACTGGCTTTGTGTGTTTTTAATCAAGAATCACTCCTTATCTGTAAACCAATCATATTTGCCAACTGGATTGCTTGTGAAGCCCTCTTATTGTAATTAGCGGGCCTCAGATGAAGAGTAAACAAACATTCTAACAAACTACTATGACATAAAGGTTGATATTTCAGTTACTCAATCACTACTACTGTGAATATGGGAAATTTTGAATTAAATGCCTCTGAGATTTTAATGATCTCAATCAATAATGTTTTGATTAAAGCTACTAAAACTTTTTTTTTCTTTAACAGAGCATGAGTAGACCAACTAGAGGGAATTATATCACTGTGAAAAAGATTTTTTACAATGATACAGACCCAGGCAATGTTGAGAACTGGACTCTACCATTGTGAACAAAGTGGATTATTTACCAATGGCTGCTGAAAACATAGCACAATTCAGAACAGTCATTATGATAAGCCTGAACACACTACAGAGCTCCATAGGATTAGGCTTCTGATTATAAGGTCATGACTAATACCAGTGACAAAACCACAGTTCTCTCATCTTAACGTCTGAGGTAACACTTACAAATGTCCAGGTATTTCAGCAGATATATTAACAATGTGTTGGGAGGTCTAGGTGGTGCAGTGGGTTGACTGACAGTCTTTTCAGTTCAAAAGACTTGGGTTTGAAATCTGGCTGAGCTCACAAGTGAACTGTTGGACGTCTGTAACTAGTCTTTGTTCCTAGTGATTTTCAGCCACGAACATTCATGCCTTACACTGGTTCATTCACTGTGCTGTACCACCTCTTATTTTAATAGGCCCATGTCATAGGTCTCACCCCCACTTGGAACTGTTGGGCTCCAATGTGGGATGAAAGCTGTATATAGAAAATTGTATAGCTGCTATACTTGACTGTAGCTGGTAGTATCCTTTACTTACAATTTACACTAAATTTTGAAAAATGTGACCACATGCATACACACACACACACACACACACCTTTATTGGTCAAAATATCTGGAAAATATGTCTTGTAAAGTGAGTTTATTGTCAGTGTATTAAGAAATAGAAGCTTACTACAAGTGTCCCAGCTGACATCTCCTCATGTTGAAATGTCAAAATATCTGGAAAATATGTCTTGTAAAGTGAGTTTATTGTCAGTGTATTAAGAAATAGAAGCTTACTACAAGTGTCCCAGCTGACATCTCCTCATGTTGAAAAGAAGACATTTTCAAGGTAAAAGTGATCTGAGAAACAAGTTTTTAGATGTTCATATATCAGACTGTGTCATTGTTCATACTCTTTAAACCACGACATGCCACTGTCCTAATCTTATCTGTACTCTGAAGAGAGTGGAATGGCCAAAACATCATCAACCAAATACACAAAAAACTGTTGCATTTGCAAAGCAAGTCCTTTACTTGGATTTAAAAATAGAGGCACGACTGTTTCTCATCATAATGGTGTCCAGCCTCCTTAACCTTCTTGCATCACCCCACTTTCCAGACCCTTAATGTGTGTTTTCACAGGTGAAAATAAGGTCTCTAGAGATTAAACTCACAATGGGTCAGAAAACTGGGCTCCAATAACAGATGGGCTCATTCCTAAAATATTAATCAAAACTAAAAATTATCTGATTTGCAAATGGAATTACGTGGCTAGACTGAAATCTGGGATAGAGCGAGGAAGGCAGAGAACAGAGCATATTATTCAGTGAAGGGAACAGCAAACTGATAAAAAGATAGGTGTGTCTTTGACACATACTTTGGAAATCTTTTCTTCTTTCACCTCCACAGCTTCAGCAAAGAAAGTGAAAAATCCTTCATGTCTGGGCTAGTTTTCTAGAAAGTGGACATTTCTTCCAACCCTCATTTAATTCTAGTGCAACTCTGTGCAAATCATTACCAAATTGTCACTGTTATGCTGATGACTTGCAGATATACCTCTCCTCTCCTCTCCTGACTTGTCTACTTTTAACCTTCTTGCAGCTCCTCATGGATGTCCAGCTGTTGGATTAAGCTCATCATGGTTAAAACAGAGCTTTCTCCCATCCTCTTTTCCAGTCACTGGACAGAACATCATCTTCCCTGTCACTTATAACCTAGGAATATTTTGTGTCTCAGATCTCTCTTTAAATTCTCACAGCCAGGTTGTGTCTAAATCTTGCTATTTCTAAAATTTTGCCCTTCCTTTCTGTCCACACAGCTAAACCTCTTTGCCAGGCCCTCATAATTTTGTATCTCGTGCTGCAATCACCTCCAGTCTTGCCAAATCCTATTTTACCCCACTTGTGGCTATTCAAAATGTTGCTGCAAAAGATCATTTTGCTGGCTCCTCACTTCACCTCTCGCATTACATCCCTTCTTGGACTTCTCCTTTCTACCACTTCAAAAATAAATGACTTTTCTTCTCGTGTAAGGCTCCTTGTGGCCCATTCCCACCCTACGTATCCTCTCTGATACACCATCTACATGTTAATCCTTGCCATAGCTCTACAAATTATGCCAGTTTTGATTGCCCATTTAAAAAATTCCAGCAAGCATCTTTGCACTTTCTCCCATGCTGGCCTTTAACCACAGGAGGTGCTCCCCATAAAATTCTGCATGCCTCCACATTACCCCCCTTTACATCCCTCTTTAAAACTCTCCTTCACCGCGATGGCAAATCTCAACAGTGGTTAGGCAGCTGGTGTGCTGTGATCACTGCTTTTTGTGCAAACCACAAACCATTTATTTCCCTGTTCTTCTGTCTGTCTGCTGCATCCACCTGTTGTCTCTTGTCTTATACTTAGATTGTAAATGCTTTGGGGAAGGGACTGTCTGTTATATGTAATAGTTGTTATAAGTATCTAGTATTATGGGGCCCTGGTCTGTAGGCACTATTGTTGTAATGATAATTAATTAATAATTAATGAATAATAATAAAAATAATGGAATAATGACAGTGGTTTCTCAGCTCCCAGCCAAGGGCCTGCTCCAATACCCATTAAAGTCAATGAAAATACTCTCATTGATGTCAATAGGCACTGGAGTAGGCTCCAACCTAGCAGCCACAAAGCAGCCTGTCTGTGGTGGCGAAGTTCCTTCCCCCACCAGCAGCCTCACAGCTCCTGTGCACCTTCAGATGGGCTCAACTGATCGCATACCTCAGTGAGTTTCAAACCAGCCAGCAGTGTGACGTCAAAGCCTAGAGAGAGCCTTACCTGTTCCCTCCACAAAAGCCTAAAGTGGAGAGGGGAAGGGTTTTTAAGGTTAAACATGGTGTGCAAGATCCTGCATGCTATTCGCAGACTCTGAATATAGAGCCAGGGCATCTTGCCCTGTGAGATCACACCAACGCAAGGAAATTCTCTGGTGGCATAGGGCTGGCAGAGGTATTCCTCTGCATGCTACCCATATAGGGCACATGGCCAGAGGAAAGGGAGCATGCCAGGAATGTCCCTCCCTTGCCTTTGAGTTCAACCCTTTGAGCCCAGTAGCATCCAGTGTGAGAGCAGTCCTCTTCCCCTCCAGCTTGTGCTGTACATAACTGGATCCCAGGATCTAGTCAGCTGAGGTTCTATGCAACCAGGAACCAGATCTGGAAAGGCCAAGTGATATTCACCGGGAGATCAATACATACTGAAGCTGCATAGCTGTTTACAAATGCAGGCAGGAGGAATGACACCAAAGAAGACCAGCTGTGGGATGTAGGCATGGCACAAGATACTTGGTGATACAAAGCCCAGCAAATGGGAGCCCGTAATCTGTACAAGGAGGTAGTTAAAAAAAATGAAGGCATTGTACTTAAGAGATACCTTGTTTCATACATATTTCGCCATATTTGTAAGCAAAACCATGAGTTTCTATTTGTCTATGCAAAAATTTGTTTATGCAAAATTTTTGCATCTTCATATAGTGTGACCAGATGTCCCGATTTTATAGGGACAGTCCTGATTTTGGGGTCTTTTTCTTAAAGAGGCTCCTATTACCGCAACCCTCATCCTGATTTTTCACATTTGCTGTCTGGTCACACTATCTTCATACCAGAAACTGTGCTCATTGGTACAAACAGGGACAGCTCCTCTGGATCAGAGTCATGAACACTCATGAAAGTCTCAGCTTTTACTCAGGAATACTTGCAAAACAAATATCAGTGGCTTTGCCTCTCTCTCCTTAAAGGAAGGAGCTGCAAAATAACGCAAGAAAAAGGGACACCAATATTCATGAGGGAGGCTATTAAGTATGCAAAGGAAAACACTATCGATATTTTGGTTGAAACACTAGAGACGTTAAAAATAAAAGTTCAATGGAAATAAAGGCAGTCAGATGGTTACTAGCTGTTGCTATAAAATTCAAGAGCTGTTAGAAAAGGGAGATCAGGCTTTGGTTTAAAAAATGACAGGACTGTATGAATGTAATATTTGATTGATATAAATGTTAATTGTTCTGATATTTATTGGGATGACAATTATTAGGAAATGAAGTAGTGACAAGTGATTGTCATGAGACTTGAGGCCAGGGGGCATTTTAGCTATAACCCCACAACCGCCCCTCCCCCCCCTTTTTTTTTTGGTATGCTTCTCAGAGGCTTATTTGAATGATCTTACCCCTTGAATTTCAACCAGATTTAAGTAACCTTTCTTGGAAAATGGCAGTTCCTTTCCCCTTCTGGTGAGGTGAGAAACAACGTGTTACTGAAATACTTTGCTCTCCACTCTCTTTCAGAGTTTATGCAGCCTAGGATAGGCAAGAAGTACCCTCCAGACATTATTTGCATACATAATTGTCCCAGATGATAGATTTACAGACACAATTCATTAGGATAATATACATGTCAGTCAAACCAGCATCTTCCTTAGACGTTAGCAACTTTGATGCTGTTTCCTCTAGTACTTCAAGTCTGATTTTTAAGGGATCTTTACCCAGCCTTCAATTATGTGTACACAATTTTGCATCACCAATAAAGGATGGGCTCTGTTCTTTGCAGGCAGAAATGCTAGTATTTAACCAGCTAATTACTTGATTTCTGTGCACAATCAGGCAATAGAGGACCAAATTTAAAAAAGTGTCCACTGAATTTGGGTGCCTACATTTTCTGTGGCCAAAAATCAGTCCTGGGTACCCAAATAGAAGCAGTAGGTGGTCAGCAAGTCTAAAAATAAGGCCACAGATGCCTGAGGTGGGCCCATCATGAGCCAGTCTTGTTGCTCTATACATCTTTCTGCTGCATGTAGAAATCAAATAGTTTAGCAAAATAAAAAATTCTGACGAAATGTTATATAATGCACCATTCTTATTTCTTCTTCTTTTAATCTTTATTTAGCAACTTCTACATTAAAAGGCAAGTGATTAGAATGCCACACCCATTTAATCCCGTGGCACTGGTCAAATGGAGGTGAACTATTTTGCAAATCCTGTCCCAGTCATTGCCATTCATTATCATTAGCTAAACCAGTTCCCTCAGGGATGCTCCAGTGAAGTGTTTGTCCTAGTTAAGCATTGATCAAATGGAGTGTGTTGTATAGTGAAGGGTGTATATAAAGTCTCAGGACAGGTAAATGTGGCATTTGTGTGGTTATTTACCTTAAAATATTAGGGTGATGTATAACTGTAACAGCTGATATTGTTGAAAACTTATTGGGAAAGGTTGTAGCAGGAAAGCCACCACTGTTCCGCTAAGAACTGAGGGCTGGAACTGCCAAAGATCAGATCTCAAACAAGATTCAAGCAGCCTTCTATGCTCAGCTCTCTTTAGGGGTTGCTGGCTTAGCAGAGAATGGTACCAAGACAGGCTCTGGTGCAACACTTTTGATTTCATGTTCCCAATGTGTCTATTTGGGAGCTGTATATAAGCAACTCCGCCATAAATCATTAAGGAAAAATGTGTAAGAGTCACTGACACAGCGCTGTCAGCAAAGGTCTGAGGGATGGAAGGAAATGCGGCGCAAGAGAAGCTGCTGGGATAGGCGAGAAAGGATACAGCAGCTTGTACCCTAATGGCTGAAGGAAAAGGACCTGGATTCATTCAGAGGCACTGGGCGAAAGGAAAGATGGGATTGAGAAGGACAGGGAACAGATCTAGTTGTGTTGGAAATAGGAGGCCCCCCCTTAAACTTCAGATAAGCATGCAAGCTTTGAAGGGCTTATCTCAAAAACATTTCTGCACCTTTTAAATGTTGTTTGCCCACCACTTTCACACAGGCTCGCCCTCTCCACCTCTCCAGTCTCTGAAGTCTTTCTCTAGAATCCCTCCTTTCCCTTCCCTTCCCTCTCTCTTTCTCCATTCTCTAGCCCCTTTCCATTTTCTCATAAATCAGACATTCATGGGAAGCTAGTAATTCTGAAATGATCATAATACTTCACAAATGCAGATACTTCAGAGGGTACATAACTCACTAAACACTGAAATGGTAGGTTATGAGAAAGGTTTCATTGATGTGTTTGCCTAACCATCAAAAGATGAACAATGAGTCTGTATGTTTCATAAAATACATTCCCTATTTATTTTAACTCCTCTTTAAAAGTATTTGGCATCTTTTAGATTATTGCTTACATTATCTTTTTGTTACAATTGATCTTGAGTCAACAAAATTTTGCCAACAAAACATTTTAATAAAATAATTACAACAGTACATTTCTGTAATCAATGCATTTTTTTCAGTGTATCCTTTAATTCCAGTATTCTTTCTTCATCTTGGAGCAGATACTAGCCAGGTATTTGCTATTTGACCACAGAAATGGGCTTGGCTCAGATTTCATGAATTTGCACCTATAAATCATGGCAATTTTTTTAAAGGTTAAAAATAGTTTAGTTGAATAATTCCCCAGCATGTTTTTTCTTGACTCTGTAGTTCCTGGTTTGGATTAGGACTAGTAAGAGTAGCACCAACTATTGTGAGATAGTCTGTTCCAGCAGGGTTTCCTGCACGGTTTAGGAGCTACAAGACATAGCTGATGTAGCTTGAATAATGTTTGAATAACAGGTAAAGCCCCCTTCTGGGGCACCCTGATCCCCCAGGGTAGTGGAGACCTTACTCCACTCTCCTCAGGGACTTGCTGAGTCCCCCTTTAGCTGCTTGGTGCCTCCACCTAGCGGCTAGGTGCATAAACCCAACCCCTGTTACCTTTATGATATTCTATTCACAACTAAAAGCCCACAAACTAAATCACTAAAATGAGAAGCCCTCCCCCACAAGTTTTGTCTGGGTGGTGGGGCTGGAGCATAATGTCAAGGCCTGGTTTCCTTCTTGGGAGGCCAAAAGCTCTCCCTTCCAGCTAGTTGGAGTCCTTAGCAGACTCGATCCTCAGGCTCCTGGTGGTGGGAAGGCCTATGGGGCTCAGCTGGTTTTCTTTCCACACCGGCTCGGTGTCTGTGTTGTGGAGCTGCAGGAGTGGGTTGGTGTTTGACAGAGAATCAAAATGGCCACCTCCCCTTCTACTCTCAGGCTGGGTCTCCAGCAGCTTGATTCCCTGCAACCAGGTCTCTCCTTGGCCATATAGTCTCTGCCAGGCTCAGATTATAGGGCCCAGCCATGTTTAGGCTCTCAGGGGTCACCCAGGCATGCCAGTGTGGTTCCTGACCCAGCCCCTGTAGGCTATGTGTGTTGTTGGGTAGTCTGAGGGTGCTGGGCAGTGTTGGTGGCCTCTGGCATACAGGAGGTCAGACTAAATGATCTGATCTTTTGGCTTTAAACTCTGACTCTACGTGTGTCCCTCCAGCACAGGTCAAGCCGGCATTCTCAGATGCAATCCCAGTCTCTGCCTACATGCTGATCTCTGAGGGAGCTGCTCCTCTGAAGCCCTGAGCTGGAAAGGGGACTATCTAAGTATTTCAACGTTTGGGTGCTTAACCAAAGGAAATCTTTGATCCCTGTGAAGTTCACCCATCACTAATGAACAGCAGCCTCAAATGGTCCAAGCTAGACCTAGATAGACAGTTCACAAGCATTTTTACAGTCCATCTAGCCCTTTTCTTCTGTTGTGAATTGTCTCTGAACAGACCATCACATGTTAGCTACATGTAACTGTTCAAATATATTTTGCAAAGAAATTTCAGCAAGTTTCATGGCAATTGCTTTCTGTTCCCTTGTTATATGAATGTAGGTGAAATTCAGCCCTGTGCAACAAGACAGCACAAGGTCTGGATGCTCCTTAAATCACTCTCAAGCCCTCAAAATAGGCTCTAAGTAGGACTATCATGGTGCATAGGCCTGTTGCTAACCCTATGCCCAGAGGTGAATTTAATCATGTGGTAATGTCTTTCTTCCTTAATTGGGGACCTAACCTTTAATAAACTAATCGTACTTCCTGCTGAAATGGATTGTGTTTAGTCATGATACAAATTGCAGTTTATGATTAAACAACTCTTGCTAACATGACTGTTTACAAAACGTAAACAGAGATGTGAGCACAGCTGAAGTTAAATTCCATCTCAAAGTTACTGAACTGTTCATAACTGATTTTTCCCATATTTGCTCATCTTGAGTCGAAGCCAGTAGAACTAAAGAAGTCTAACCTGCAGTAGGGAATAGGTAGCCATACATGCTTCCAGTAGGCATTGGTTCCCTCTCCTGGTTTTTTCCATCATTCTAACCTTATGTCTCCTGCTAAAATGCCTAGAAGCCTCCATTATGTTGTCTGAGCAGTGGTATTTTGAAATAATCCAGATATGCAGGTGCAACTAATGAGGACAATAACATGGGAGAAGCAAACTTCAGAGCATTTATGGATTTAAAAAATACTATAGAATTAACCTGTCCAGGCTTTGACAGATGAAATCTAAAGACAAATGATTTGTTTGTCTTTGGAGCAAATGCATTTTAAAAAAAAAGAAAATATAAATATAATGCACGAGGAAGGGTTGTACTGATCTGAGAAAGAGGGTAAACTGATCTGATCTTGATTATAAGTGCTTTATGCTGCTACTTTGAAACAAACAAACAAAAGTTAATATGAGGGCAGGGAGTGGCTTTTAGCAGCTTAGCCCATAGGGAGAAAAATGTAACAGACAGACCTTGGGAATGTTTGAATTGTCTTGATTGTGCAAGATTTATGGTCTTTGTGGGGAACAGAGGGTCACATTATGATTCTACTTACTCTTGCTGTCTGCAGAGCTGGGGGAGGGAAAGCAGCTAGAAGCAGCCTTCCCCAAATGTTTCCTGGAGCAGTGGCTAGAGTCAAAAGCCATTTTGTTTGGCTCTTGTTTGACTAAGCAATCAGGTAATGCTGAATCTGTGACACTCCAGTCACTTCTACAGCAGAAGTCTTTGTAAAAAAAAATGTGTTGTGAGATTGCTAAAATGTGCTCATCCCACAATCTCTGAATGCTGCTACAACAGAAACACCTATAACAATACATGTAAATTACTGACATATGTCAGCCTTATAGTCTCCCAGACTGGGGGGGTGGGAAGCTGTACATTTCCCACAACCACTCCCTCAGGCAAAAGATTGAGCAAATACAGTAGACGTGGTGCGATAAACCAAGATTATGGCACTTCACTTCCTAAGTGTGGCCTTAGGCACAGGCTAAGTAGGCAGTTACCCAGACGCTATATTTAAAGGGACACTAGAATAACATGGGCAGCCATGATCACTCACCAGTAGTCCAGTTCTGAACATCTCTTCTGTGGCTGCAGAGCTTCCATACCACCCTGTATTTTGCTGCAGCTTTTGCATATGAGCTGGATACCTTTGTGTCTTAGGTCTTTTAGCCTAGGGTGTAGTGCACCAGTGCCAACCATTCATATAGACCAGTGCTGCTTAGTTCAGATTCAAACCAATGCGCATCATGCTGCACTGCTGTAAACCATGTCTACGCTGGGGTTTGCAGCTACAATAGTGGCTAAACCAGGGAAATTTTAAGATGAAAGGACTATAAGCCTGGCCCCGAGGGCAAGTTAGAGAGTAAAAGCCGCCTGACAGAAATTACTGGAGCCATTATTGAAGCACAAACATCTTTAATAGTAGCAAAAGGTAAACAAAAATACTAACCAACTCAATGTGTTTGTGTACAAAGGATCACTTTTTCCTGATGTGAAAGTCCCTCTTAAAAATCATTTGAATAGGAGGTACACTGGATAGCTGTAAATTGTCTATTTAGTTATTGTTGTTTACATCATGACTCAAATTTGAGGAAAAGATCTTAATATGAGAACATTTAGTCCTCAACACTGTTATCATTTTGCTTTCAAATAAATGGTCCTAATCTCAGATATGTGCACATGGAAGTTTTTGGGTGCTTTTCAAAGTCCAAAAAATGTTGCTGTTCAGTACTACCTGAATCTCATTAAGCCCACGCTGTTAAAATAAATACAAAGTACTTGGTTTGAAAATAACCAAACTAAGCAGGGAAAACATAAATCACATTCCCCCCTCTCACTGCTGTTTTCCTCAGTATATTCTCCCATAATGCTTCAGTGATAGCTGACAGTTGGATACAGCACAAGACCCTGCTGGACAACTGTCAGGTTTGCTGAAGGATATTAAAGAGAACTTGATCATGTGTCAGCTCTCTTCAAAATACACTCACAATGGGAAAGTGATATATCTGTCAAAGCAAGGACTTCAGCATTTGGCAGAACAGGCCATTTCCACAAACAAAACTGTCCAATTACATTAGAGGGCATGAACTTCAGGTGTGTATGCCAGGGACAGAAAGATCTGTAGCCACACATCACAGAGACTGTCTCCTTATACCATATGGTTGGATGCAGGCTGAATCTCAAACATAGTTTCTTTATTCTTCATAGATTAAGAGTTAATTTAGAACTATCAGAAACATAAATCGCAGCTTTGAACTTCTACATTAACTTTTTTTGATTTCAGTCAAGGCTGCCA
Organism: Mauremys reevesii; assembly: GCF_016161935.1. Classification (NCBI taxonomy): domain Eukaryota; kingdom Metazoa; phylum Chordata; order Testudines; family Geoemydidae; genus Mauremys; species Mauremys reevesii. Next base: position 23,459,628 of record NC_052638.1, on the reverse strand, counting down.
AGAATTCATTTCTGGAGAGAGTGGAAAATTTATGGGGTTTGATTAGATGATTAAGGACCAAACTATGGCACAGTTAATGCTTGTTTTGTTTTTTAAATGCTTTTAAGAATGCTAGTGTGAGTTTTGATTAAATATCATTATTGGTTGGGAAACAAATTATGCCTGACACAATAACAGCAAAGACTTTTTCCTGGAAATATGTTATAGTTGAGTTGAGGTCTTTCTTGTCGCTTTCAAAAAAATGCAGGCATTTGGTGGGAGTGAGCTTTCAAGTTAAAACTGTTTGTTTCACGTACAGTATGTTTCTGTGGATAACTAAATTCGAGGAAGCCATCAAATTTTATGGCTGAGGGTGGAAACTGTTTTGGTCACATTGTCTGTGCCAAAATGCTCATTTTTGTGTACATGAAATATAACATTTCATCTGTGTATAAAGGTAAAATCCTGCAGTTTAATATAGTGCCCGTGGAGACCTTGAGTGGGACAATTTGCAAAGAATATGCTCATTTTCAGGAGACACAGTCTACTGTAAAGTGGGTGCTGCTGGCTTTATTTGAGTGTGTACAATTTTGTTAAGGAGCTGTAAGCATTTATTTAACCCTTTAAATAAATTGCATTAGAAAACGGAGAGGAAAACAAAATACAAATATCCTTTTGTTCAGAGTGGAGATGTGAAAAACACCATATTAAGTTGAAGCCCAGCTAAACATCTGGGCCAAATTCTATGTTGATTTACATCCTGTGCAATTCCATTGAAAGCTATTTTTTTGAACTGACTCCTTTTAAAACTACTATTCTCCCAATCCTTCCCAATTCCCGGAAGCAAAATGCTCCCAATTAACAGCCCCAGTGCTGCCTTGTCCTCCTCCTCTGAAATGGAGCATTCCACTCTAATGTTTGCAGTTCCTGTTGGCCAGGGTATATCTGCTTCACTTCCTCTCTTCCACTGACTACAGGTTTGTCTACATGGTGCACTAGAGGGGTGAAAAATTCAAACAATACTACATTAATATTCACTAGGGAACTTTTAGAAACACCACCACGAACCACAAGGGCCCCTTAGTGTGTACCATGTTAGTGCACATTAGAATTTACACCCTTCATTGTGCAGACAAGCCCTTAGTTTCCCAAACTTTAGCAAGTTGAGCCTCTTTCTTGAATAGGAAACCAATTGTGTCAGCCCACCATGTGCTGTTAAAGCACTACATATTTTAATGTATACACCTTCTATTCCTCCACACCACTCTCACTCCTCCCCTCAGCCATGGCTTCGCTCCATTCCCCATCAGGAAATACTGGCTTCACTCTTCGAAGGCTTTGTCTCTGCTGCCAAGAAAGGTAGGTTTTCACAGCAGGATACTGTTAATTAACCATACATTACCCATAATTCCACTCTTCTGGGACTACTTGCAATATTCCAAACTGCTGAGCTGCTTCAATAGCCACCATTTAAACCAACCAATCAGCTGGTGGCTTCATTTTTTGGTCATGCTGTGTGCTGTAACTGATCAACTGTTTGAGGCACAGGGAGTTATCTGTATGAGACCTTCACTAGGGGCCTCAATCATATGTCTATCTGCTCATCTGCACAGGCGAGTGAGGGAGCATAAGAAACCCCTTAACCATCTGTGTAGGCTCCTTGCATTACCAGAGTTGGGCGTTAGGGGAGGGGAGCATAGCTGCATTCTTGTTCAGATAGGTAGAGTGGGTGGTACAGGCAGCAAGTAGGTGGAGCTTTGGTTCTACCCAATGCTCCAGCAAATGCAGCTGAGCTGATACAAAAAGAAAAATAAGATGTGACAGCAAACGGGCATGTGCAAATTCCTGACCCCTGGTGGCCAGGGAAGGAGTAGAGTTCAGACTGAGATTGAGACCCAGTCTTGTTCCTGGCCTGACCCTCAGACAGCACAGTTACATGTGCTTTCACTGAACTGCTGAATTTTTTCAGCAAAATTTCACTGCCCGGGGCCTGGACAATAGTCAAAACTTGTTCCAGCAGCAGATTTAATATCTCACAAACCATCAACTGTAATAACTGGTGCTTAAATAGATAGAAAGCTCCTCTTTTCATTGGTATTTGGTTTTGTTTCTAGCCCGGCTATATCACAAGATATCATGTAAGACCCTCAAACTATAATATTATGGATAAAAAGCTATTTTAGGTCATGTTAGTGATTTTTAATATACCCTGATTATAATTTTCCTCTGACTTCAAGGACTGAATAGTTGGCCTCCTGTGGAAGCATGGCTTTATAGATGGATGGAAACAAGTATAGGAACCATAACAAACCTTTCTATTGTTTGCTATTTGTGTACAGCACCATATATAGCACATACAGAGTGAATGCTAGGGTTGTGTGGTACAGTTATAAATATTTTTTAGTACTTATTTGAGAGGAATTGTATATCACATGACTTTGGAACTCATGAGTTATATGGCCTTCTGAAACTCATGCTGATAAACCTTTTTAACTACACAGCACTAGCATGTATTAACTCTCACGCTCATCTTTCTGTTTGCACAGTAGGCATGACAATAGAAGAGTTATTTACACTGCCAGTACAATTTTAACTTTGCAATAACCTCAGTTGACATGATGGCTGTGTGGAATATTCAGAGTTACAGGTATGGAAACCTTCACAGGTTTCAGTTAGTGAAGTTGCTCCTTCAGTTGGCAGCTCACTTGCCTGAAAATGCTACAGGATCTGAAATTCTAGTTCCCCTCTGCCTTTCCTCCATAAATTAATCTCTTAATTGGCAAGCACAATATGCACATTTACTTAATGAGCTGTGTGGTGGCCTAGCCTGGTTCTTAGAAAAGATCATGCAAGTTCAGCTACGTGAATAGCGTAGCTGAATTCAAAGTACCCTAGTTCGAACTACTCACCCGTCCTGACGCCGCGGAATCGAAGTCCGTGGCTCCAAGGTCGACTCCGCCACCACCTTTTACAGTGGTGGAGTACCGGAGTCGACCGCGGCGCTTCCGGAGTTCGAACTATCGCGTCCAGATTAGATGCGATAGTTCGAACTCCGAGAAGTCGAACTCACCGCGTCGACCCAGCTGGTAAGTGTAGACTAGCCCTTAGAATCTTTACCAGGCTTTTTGCTGTAGCTGACAGACTCTTGGGCTAACAGTCTTGGAGTCAATGGATTTCACCCAGGTTTACCCTCATGTGAGAGCAGAATTGGATCCCTTCTTTGGGAATGCTGGAGTGACATATTCTAATGATACCACAACAGTGTTCCATGAAATCATTGTCCCCCCAGGCCCAAATTATTGACCAGCATATCTGATTATTTGATGAGAGGTGATTCCCTACTTAAGGCCAATCACCTAGCAAGCATCAAAGGGTGGGGGGGGAGGGATGGATTTAGACATCTATACAGATAACAAGAATATCCAGAAATATAATCATTAATATTTTTTAAAATGGAGAGGAGTGGAATAGATATACAGTCTCAGGTTCAGGGCTTAATCCAATCTCTAACTATTTGGGTCTAGGACAAGACAGCCCTTTATGAGGACAGGATATCCCACATCGGCCTATTGTGTGGTTTCTTGCGCATTTCTCTGAAACCGCTGTTGCTGGACATTGTCAGCAGTAAGACACTGGACTAGACAGATCATGGGATCGATCCTGTTTGGAAATTCCTATATTCCTTCAGGTGGATGTCAAATATTTCTTATATATCCAAGGCTACATGTGTTGGAGCCAAAGCCCATTAAAGGAATGGAAAGCCTCCCATTGACTTAAATAGAATTTAGATCAGGCCCTGAAAGCACAACTCACATTATAAGAAGTTTTTTTACAAGATGTGGTTTTTTTAAAATAAATCTTGCAAAGTTTTGTTTTGTTTTTACGTAATTAGAAGTGCATTCAGATGTTCACAATATGCAATAAAACCAAGCAGGAACAAACAAGAAAGATCAGACACTCGTTGTGAGTTGGTGATAGCTGGTATGAACTTGCATGGTAGTACCAGTGCCTGATCTAGACTGTGCAGAGCACTATAATGGTAGTGCTAGAGAGATCAGAACTCTACTTGCCCTTAGGCAGATCGATCAGACAGGTCTGAGCCTATAAACCATATATTCAGAATGGAAAAGCCGGGAGAAGGAGGAAAAGGAAATTAAGTGTACTCATGTTTGTTGTCTTTTTAAAGATCTGAAATGCACAGAATAGTTAGAGTACCAGCAATTACGGGACAAAAATATTATACTGGGAGTGAGATTCCCTACTGCACTTCTTAGGGGATGTCTACACTACTACACTGCTACACTACTATTTTTAGCTGGGAGTGTGCTGAGCTAGCCCACTAAAAATAGTAGTGTGGCAGGGGTGGTGGCTTGGTCTGGCCTCCTGTGTATATACCCGGGTAGGTTTGTACTCAGCTGGATTGGCTAGCCAGAGCTGCCACCCCTGATACCCCCAGCTCCACTGCTATTTTAGTGTGCTATCTCCAGCAGAACGAGCACATGTCCATCTACCCTTGTTGAGGCACAGCACAGAACTAGCAGCCCACAAGAAAGGGGCTATTGTGGCTTTAAGACACACTGTTGCTCCTGGTCTTGGGCTACTTTAGGGGCTGGAGAGGCCTATGGTATAATTTAGACGATACGGGGTGGGCTGTCTAAGTTACAGCAGCCTTTTGGGGTTTTCCTGTGGGCTGCAACGTTGCCTGGAATATCCACAATACCGAGTGATGTGGCCCTGCCCTGGACACAGACCTCTTCCAGCCACAGCCCCAGTTCCCTTTATACTCCTGTACTGGGACTTACTTATGTGGGGTGGGCAGAGGCGGCTCTAGGAATTGCGCCGCCCCAAGCAGGGCGTCATGCCGCGGGGAGCTCTGGTGGTCGCTGGTCCCGCGGCTCCGGTGGACCTCCTGCAGACGTGCCTGCGGGGGGTCCGCTGGTCCCCAGGCACGCACTGGGGTCTGGAGCCGGCCCTGGGAGTGGGGGTCCTCAGAGAACAGCCAGCTGTCTTCTGCAGTGCCTCAGAAGGAACTGGGGCTTGAGACCCTTTACATTGCTCTAGCCCTTATCTCAGTGTAAAGGATGCAGAAAGGGGGTGAAGATTCCGTGCAATGAATACAATAGATCTTACAGGCTATTTTCCCTTTATTGAGCAGTCACTGTTACACACATGAATCCAGTGCTTAAAACCAAACCAATATCACTAAGATTTAGATTTAAGCCCACAACTGTGAGAAATAGTTACCTCTTGAAATGTAGGTTATGATCATAGCTGTGAAAGCTTGGAAAAATTTGCTTGGCAAGCAAACATGCTCAAAAAAACTCAGAGCACTGAGTGTTTAATTAGCTTAATTTACTTCCTGTTACTTTAAAATATGCCCATTTGAGCTTGACATTACAGTACTTCCAGAGGCTCCTGCTCTGATACTGCATCAAAGCAATGTTGAAGCAAGAAGGGCTGTATTTTAAAGTGGCAACTCTAAAAATTACTGTTCTCCTTTTGCCCTCCTCAACTCCCAGCAGCAAAATCCCAACCCGATTAGCAAACTGATTTATTTTACATAAAAATAGTCTTCTCCTTTTGCTCTTCTCCTCCCAGTTGGTGAATTTCACTTGACATTTGCAATTTTATCTGGATGCTGTACTATGAGTTCTTCACTTCCCATCTTAAACTTAGGTAGTGTTGCTGGGCGCCGTTAAACGTCTGCTTCAGTACACCTCAGAAGTGGGTGCAGTTCCATGATGGATGAAGTGATTCCTTTAGATAAATAACTTGTAAAGGTCTATTTCGTATCCTTCATGATGAAATATACTCTGATCCTACCATTTTTATTTATTTTCATTGTATAGTATAATCTTGTTACATTATTTCTATTGAACTCATTTATTTAAAACAATAATGTGCCTTTGCTCTTTCTCTCACAGCTACAGAATTTGTGCTAATTCTTAGTTATCAAATTAATTTAATTAAGTGAAAACAGCCCCCAATGCAGTTTTTGGGTCAGCTCTTCACACCTTTGCATCACACTTGCATCAAGGAGCCCCCCTCCCCAATCAGATAAAGTCAAAGGAACCAATTCTACTCCACTCGATCCTCCCTGACATAACTGGAGCCCAAGGTTCTGTGAGTGCAATCCAGAGATGGTGAAAAAGGCCGTTCCAGACAGCATAAATTAGAGCTACCCTGAGGCCAAACAGGCCCCAGGATTTAGTGGGCAGCAGAAGGTTGAAAGCCACCCGTTTTCCACTCATGTGTGCAGAATGTACCTCCCATGCACCCAAGGAGCTGGCCCTGTAATTGCAATTGATGGATCTGGTTTTCCTCTCACTTATATCAGAGTGAGTAAGGAGTAATTCCATTGAAGTCAAGAGAGTTACCCCTGTATAAAACCAGTGTCACATCAATATGAGGCCCAACATTTCTAAGCCTACTGGTGGTAGCCATGGTACTGAGAGTAACTCAATATGTGACACCATTGGAGTGGTAAATAGAGCAATACTTTCCTGTTTGGGTTCCAGGTGGCTTCAGTGAACCAAACCATTTTGTTCAGTTTACCAGGTTTTCCATCTTCTGATGTTGACTCAGAGCTTAAACCTTGTGCAAAATCCCCAAAACAATCTCAGCAAACCTTGGCTAACCTAGTTAGTTTCCTAAGGAAACGGGTGAGTTTTGTTGCTCCTCTGACCATAAGTTCTGAACCCTCAGGTAGCAACAGGTGGGATTTGGAGGTCTTCCTTCTCAAAGGCTTCAGAGGGTGATTAGCAAGTTCTATTCCCCATGGACTTTGTAAAGAGTTACCTGTTGGTTTGGTCCCACCAAACTCAGTCTTCAAGGGGACTAAAAATGGGGCCAGTGCCTCCCATTCTATAGCAATGCTTTCTAGAGAAGTAGATGATTTGCTACCCCCATTTAGCAGCAGGAGTGAAAACAAGCCTGCTTCCACTGCAGCCAGTGCTTTCCTGGGTATGACCATAAGGTGAGGACTGAGATTGTCCCATGGCAATAGGCAATATACCTGATATAATGAAATTCTTCACATTACTGCCATGCAACCTTCATGACTCAGAGTGGACAAGAAAGGAAACATCTATATATATTTTGTTAATATTATATGCACCTCAGTTTACCTGTCTATCATCCTGCCTGACTAGGAGTTAAATCAAAGAAGGCTGTAAAGGGAAAACCAGTAAGAAACCAAACAATGGCAAAGATAACATACTATCATAGGGAATACCAAGGGTCTTCGGGGAAACAATAGGGAAGCTATTTATTGGGGAATACCCTCAATCTGACTTCAACCAGGTTGGCAAAGTTTACTCTTCCCAGGTGGACCCTTGGATCAAAGGAGGTGCTAAAACCTTAAAGATGTGGGCTAGGGAAAAAGGAGGTGTGGAGAGGAGAGAGAAGTGACTGAGCTTGTCAGCAGTTGCCCAGGAGAAAGAGAGACAAAAACTGCAGCAAGAGGGCTATCCCTCAACCTAGGGATGGAGGTAACTTGGATGGAGGGAATTTACAAAAGCTTGAAAGCAAAAATGATAGCGTAGGTAAGAATTATAATAGAATATCAGGGTTAGAAATGACCTTAGGAGATCATCTAGTCCAACCCACTGCTCAAAGCAGGACCCATCCCCAACTAAATCCTGAAACTGCTGTCTCAAGGATTGAACTCACAATGCTGGATTTAGGAAGGTAATGCTCAAACCACTGAGCTACACCCCCCTCCCACAAATATACATAAATCTTTTTCATTCTAACTCTTTTTTCTGCATGCTATGTACCTTTGGGTAAATAAAAAGAAGCTGTTTTTGAATCACTGTAATCAGCTCCTTGGTCACAGACTCCTGGCGGGAAAAGCGCTTACAGGAACCACACACATTTGGGCCTGTGATATTGATGTGGTTGGTAAACAGGGGGCTGCAGCCCAGAGAGCCAGTCTCAGAGTAGTTGGGTGATATGGGTTCACCCTTAAGAGAGGGGAAGGAAGTCAGGCCTGTCACCACAAGGAAGCACCTTATGGGGAATAAAAGTGGTGCAAAGCATAGCTTGCCCTATAACCCTGACACTGGGACTGTAGGAAGGCTAGACCATGTCCTTGTGCCACATCTCAATGGGTGAGGAGTGAGTAGGTAGCAGGCTCCCCTGAAGACTCTATGGACTGAAAGGGCAGCAGGCCTTAGGTTTGCCTAAAACCTCTGTTCATCCCCTGACTGCCAGCCTGGCACAGAAAATGGGGATTGGGTCAGCCACCTGTCACCAAAGATGTTGGGGAGTAATGAAAAAGACCCTTTTTATACCCCTCCCCCAGATGATACCTAGAGGTATGTGGAGAGGGGTTTGTGTGAGGGCTCCTGGAACCAATTAGGTAGAGACGTGCTCCTTTGGGATTGAGGGGAAGGAAGGATGTATAGGGGAGAGTTAAAGGTCTCGAGTCAAACCAGGGCTGGCTGAAATTATCTGAGGTTTGTGCATCCCTAGAGAGAGTTGCTTTTACATCAAAACCACGAGATCTTCCTCTGCTTTTGAGGTGAAAGTTTTGCTCAGTATTAATCACACTGGAAATCAGTTTTCATCCTCCTTTGTTACTGGCTTAAGGGGAGAGAGAACTTGGAAAGTAGGAGAATAAAAAAGAACTTGATTGAGATATTTAAGACTAAGAAATATGTTGTGAAAACTGATCAGTCCTTCCTCTTCATGGTATCTCACAGTACAGCAACAACTTGTCATTTGATAAAATTAATGGCAGGTAAATTTAGAACAAATGAAAGGATCTGTTTCTTCATCCAGGATGTCATCTGCCTCTGGGATTCACTTGCACAGCAGGTCATAAGGACCAGAATTGTAGCAGGAAAAGAGCTGGATAAGTTTATGACCAAATAATACCATTCATAGTTATACTTGCAAAGATAAAGTGTAACTTAACCACAACTCAAGTTCAGTGCCCAAGATGAACTCCGAGCTGGCCAGTAAGGAAATTGATCCCATAGATAATCCAAGGTGGCAGACAATATTATTGTTCTTGTACTCTTTAATTTTTTCTGGTTTTGTTATTTTTGTAGTTCGATGGCTTTCATTTTTACATATCCTTTAAAATGATAATTATGACCAAAATAGTCTGAGATATGCCATGAAACTTCTACTCACCAGAAAGTTTTTAGTTCCACCACGGCAAACAGCTGCATGAAAATTGAATATAGGGTGCTAAAGATCGATGGGCACAACCGATTGCTGTTCCAAATGAAACGACGAAGCACAAAGACATTGAGAAAGCAAATTGATGACCTGTAAAAGATAAGTTCCGATTAAGAAATATTGAGTTGATAGAAATTCCTGCAGGCAAGAAGACAAGGGAAGATGAAATATTTTTGAGAGTGAATGATGAAGCTGTTTGGTATGGATGATTTTTGAGCTCCCTTTACAGTGTGTTAGAACACATCAAATCCATGGCTGATCAGACAACACCTTGCATAATGCGTGTTAAGTCCGTATTCCAGTTTGTTTAGGCTGCAATTCTGAACCGGCAGCCTGTATAGCAGGGGTAGGCAACCTATGGCACGCGTGCCAAAGGCGGCACACAAGCTGATTTTCAGCGGCGCTCACACTGCCCGGGTCCTCTCCACTAATCTGGGGGGCTCTGCATTTTAATTTAATTTTAAATTAAGCTTCCTAAACATTTTTAAAACCTTATTTACTTACGTACAATAATAGTTTAGTTCTATGTTATAGACTTAGAGAAAGAGACCTTCTAAAAACGTTAAAATGTATTACCGGCATGCGAAACCTTAAATTAGACTGAATAAATGAAGACTCAGCACACTACCTCTGAAAGATTGCCGACTCCTGCTGTATAGCCTAGTCCCCTCAACAAGTAAGTGTCTTTGACACACAAAAATACCCTCACTGCATATAAACATATATAAGAATGTTCTTCAGTAATAACGTCTGTACTGCAGTATTTGGAGCATTACTATAGAATTTAACAGTGATTTTTTAATGAGAGGATTTCTGCCTTCTGTAAGGCAGTGCACTGCCTGTGCAGGATCAGGCACCAAATCAATATGCAAATCCTTATTCATGTGATTAGTTCTTAGTCAAGCAAAAGATCTGTTGACCTTCATGGCACGACTCATATGCATAAGACTCATCTGAGTAATGATATGCAGGATTGGGTCCTCTGTTTGTAAACTCATTGAGGGCAAGAAGTCTCCTCTTTGTTCTGTGCGCACTTTTAACTCTCCAGAAGCCAAATGCAAAATGAGCCAATTTTTCAAACAGCAGAGACTGAGGTTGGCTTGTCCACATGCACCGACATTTGTATTCATGCTGGATAATTGCACCAGCAAATGCCTAACTGCTTGTATAATTAAATAAGTACAAATATGGGTTTCTTTTGTTATTTTGCATGCTCCTACTTTTGAAAATGTCATGCCATGGGCTGATTCAGTGCTGAGTTTCTCCAGGTGTACACCATGGTAACTGCAGAGCGAGAAGTGGAGATACACCAGGGCAAATCTAGAGTAAGGCAGTGCTGTATCAGGCCTTGTAGGTCTTTCTCTTACAGAAGAGCTGATGTTTCCAGAAGAGTGGAGCCAAATAGTACCTGAACTTTGTGTACCCAAAGGCTATTAGGGGATCCAGACTCATGGAAAGTTCATCTTTCCTGATGTGGATTTTCATTTGCTTTTTACTGTATGTTTTCTAAAAGTACTGTCACTGTGTTTGTTCAACCGAGTATATATGATGTTATAATTGTTTTGTTTAGTACTGTAAATAGTATGTGTGATTAATCTTGTCCATGCTGGAAAGGTATTTGAGTTTCTTACCAGGCGGTATGTGTTTAAGGTTCTGCTTTATTTATGTGTAACAGAAGAGGACAAGTACTATAGTTGGGAGTACAGAAAAATGAGGAATGTGGACTAAAATCTGTTTTGTTTTTGTTTTTTTAAGGACAGAGAAAGACTGGTTTGAAATTGGGCCAGAATTATGAGCTCCTGCTGTGCTTCAGGTTGAGGTGAAGCTGCTAGTAGGGGCAGAGCGCTGGAGATTGCTGGCGTCTGTTGCACCCAGCGTGAGATAAGAAATTAACGGTAAGGCGCAAGATGAGCAGGACATAACCCTGAAGGCTAAGGAGAGTGAGCCAGTGAGGGCTTGCTCACCAGAGTTTAAATCTTTTGTAAACATCTTGTTCCAGCAGTGGGACTGATACCATGACCCTGAGCTATCGAAGTTGCTGTTTTCGATAGATCCTGGCAGTTCCATTAATACCGCTAGATTATTCACACTGGGTGACTCAATGGTCCTTATTTTATTTATTTATTTATTGTACTGCCTGAACAGTGGGTGTTTTTTTTAAAAAAGCCTTCTTCAAGAGAGCATCTACTTAAAATGCAATAATAAATTGTACCCCATTAGAGTTAATATAAACATAGCTACAGCCCAGCCATACTTTGGGGAAACACCGCTGTTCTATTTTATTTCAGTACTGCAGGAGTGTTTTGATCTCACTCCACACCAGCCTCACAAATCACTGGTGCAGTGCTCTCACTAACTTGTCTGTATTATGTTCATTTTCTGGGTGGCAATAAATATTAGAATAAAATAAACTAAAGACTGCTGGCTGAGGCTCTGTTAGCTATCTTTATGGTTTCCACGGCAGCTGAATGACAGCTCAGGCTGGAAGCAAGCGGCCCCTTTTCACCAAGTAAATTTAGCCTTGGGAAGGATGAACATCATCTAACTCTTGAGCTGTGATGGTTGATGCCAGTCAGTAAATCAGTCAGATTTTAATTATCGGACACATGACAGGGAGCAGTGACAGGCTGCAGTCCACTGGAGAGCATTCCTTCAAAGCAGCTTTAAAAACAGAACAGCACTTGAAGAGAAAAACCAAGTGAACAGAACACAGTCACAGCTGAATTGCAGGACATTAATAGCATGATGGAATTACCTTCCTCATAATTTTAACTGTTTGTTGGCTGTCGCCCTACAGAGGGACAGCATTACTGGGAGGGTTTGGGGTTTTTTTTAAGCCCTCTTCAAGAGACCTGTGGTTTCTAATAGTGTTTCACACAGTTCTTTGCATAAGCAGCTGTTAAGTGCAATGAAAGCAGTTACAGATTTATAATGCAGAAGAAACCTTTAATTGGTTAGATGAAGTTGCGTTTCTGACAGTGGCCCCCTTATGAAAATTGGTAACATACCTTAAAATGACTTGAGTATGTAAGAACTTTAGTATGTATGATTGTTTTGCATTTTAATGATTAATTCTCAGATAATTATCTAAAAGCACCTTCCTGAAAATCTCTTTAGATAATAAGGCCTCATGTTAGGAAAAAGTTTTGGGAATTTCACCAAATCTATTTGGAGAATCCACAGAATTTTTAAAAAATACTTTTGTAATTCCATGTGTGTTTTGGGGTAAGAATGGGAGATGGCAGAATGGCAGCTAGATTATTGTCTGAAGAGTCTTCTAGGGAAGTGTTTTTGGAAATCATCACTGAATTAATAATATGAATGTCGATGACAAAATAAAACAAATAATATTAATTAATTAATAATATATCATAAAGTTCATAAAAACACGTCACCTTTTTAACTGAGCTCTCCATAATGTGTGAAGGGGAACCTGAATGTCTGTAATCTTAAAGCTGGTGAGATCTTTTTCTTACAAGGCATAGGTTCAAGTTGAATCTTTGGGCACACGCATACACTGGAGTCAATAGGGAAGTCCTACATAAAGCTCAATAGCAGGACAAGTTGTAAAAATCTTTCATAAAAGCAGCATATTGCTATTACAGCAGGCCATATTATGGAATCTTCAGACACAATATAGCCCACTTCAATGCAGTGCATAGTTTCTGCTCAGAATACATGAAGCCTTGGAAACAAAAATAATGTTCAACTTAATCTCAGTGAAGACCAATAATTTTCCAATGGGTAAGTCACAGCAAATACAAATGAGTCCTACATCAACACTGGATCCCTCTCCTTCCATGAAACTAAATGCTTCTTTCTTACTGACACAGAAATCATCTGGTGTCTGAAAATGTAGCCCATTTCCCAGTGGGACTCACATGATGCACTTAAACTGGGATTTGTGTTTGATGTTTTAGGCTCAAGCTTAAAAAATAATTTTAATTTAAAGACTTCTGTAGGGAAAGCTTTATAATAGGAACACAGGTCTCCAAAGGATATCTCTCTCTGCATCCTTCCTTGTGGTTATCTTCACAAATCTACATATATATATATATAGATGTGTGTATGTAAATTCCATAAAGTAGCAACCGTTCAGGTTTTGTTGTATTTTTCTACAAGAAACAGGTAGTGTTTCTTCATGTCCGCATTTTATAATTTATAAATAAATTCAACAAATACCAGCCAACTAACTGACTGATGAGATAATCTCTAACTCTCTAAACCAAACCAGTATTTCTTGGTATTAGGTTATGACTGTGAAGCACTTTATTATTATTATTATTATTACTGTAATATCTAGGAGTTGTAGTGGTGGAGCAGGACCTCACTGTGCTAGGCACTACTTGGTGGTAGCATGTGGAGAGCTAGATGGTCACATGGGCCCTCATCCTGCACTATTAAAATCAATGGGACCTTTCCTATTGATTGAAACGAGTGTAAGATCAAGCCCATGGTGCTGGCTCTTTACCTCGTTTCCAGCTGCTAAACTGTATTGGAAGCTAATTAAAAATACATTAAATAGACTCCTAATGCTACTTCCCCAGCTAAGCACTTGCTGCAGTTGCCCAAGGGATATTATTTGACTGCACATGGGAGTGGAGATGGTCCTTGTGACTGGGAAGGGGAGGTTGTCCTAGTGCCCATAAATGGGAAGGGAAGTGTTCATGGCTTCAATTTGTCTGTTAATATGTGGTTCAAGCTATGAAAAAATGGTGACCATCTGGCTTACATCAGTTGATAAGAGACAGATTGGACTAGAGTCGGGTTTCAAATACACCAGTTGTAAATGAGGTAGTCATTACTCCAGGGAAGTCAATAGAGTTATTTTGGATTTACACCAGTGAAATTTATAGCTGACTCTGGACCAGGGTAATATATCTGATAATATAGTAATATATTTTTACATGGGAGCACCAGGGCTCAGGGCTTTAGGTTGTGTGGAGTGCTGGGGCTCGGGGCTTCAGCCCTGCGGCTCTGCTCCCGGTTTCAGCCTCACAGGGGGCATTGGGGTTTGGGGCTTCATCCCAGCGGCTCCATTCTTGGCTTCTGCCCTGGGGGCGTAGGGGGGGATGCCAGGGCTTGTGGCTCCAGCCCTGCAGCTTCATTCCAGCTTTTGCCCCGAGAAGCAGGGGAGGGCATCAGAGCTCGAGACTCCCCACAGCTCCGCTCCAGTGGCTACAGTTTTAAGCTTAATAGAGTGAAAGTCATTTCTGCTACTTGCTTCAGATTTAGAGTCTCTAGGAACACATAAAGACCAAGGGTAGTGACCACACAGACATTCACAAGTACAAGGTTTAGTTTATTTTACAAGTTTTATTAAAGTTACAATTAAAGTTATGATTACCCAAGCATATAACATTCTACAAAGACCTATGTAAAAGTTACACATATAGTTATACTCACATCCTTAACAATAGTGTCAGGGTCTGATGGGTCTTTTATGGATTGATCATCAGTAGAGGGATGGTTCCTGCTGGAGTTTCCCACAGGAAGCTCAATTTTCCTAATCTGGGCACCCTCTTTTTATAATGAGATTCTGACTCCTTACCTGAGGAGGTTGTGAAGGCTAGGACTATAACAATGTTTAAAAGGGGACTGGATAAATTCATGGTGGCTAAGTCCATAAATGGCTATTAGCCAGAATGGGTAAGAATGGTGTCCCTAGCCTCTGTTCGTCAGAGGATGGAGATGGATGGCAGGAGAGAGATCACTTGATCATTGCCTGTTAGATTCACTCCCTCTGGGGCACCTGGCATTGGCCACTGTCGGTAGACAGATACTGAGCTAGATGGACCTTTGGTCTGACCCGGTACGGCCTTTCTTATGTTCTTATGACTATGCCTCATTAGCATTTACGCACATTGTGCACTTTGCAGTTAGGGCATGTGTTAGAAAAATGTGATTATCGGGTATCTTGTAAGCAAAAATTTACTCTTACTGTTAATTTTTTGCAATATCACCCATTGGTACATCTTTTTCCATAATGTTAAGGCATCGGGTTATTCTTTAATCACTTATTTTTATCAGCATTTCTTAACTCAATGGCCTAGTATGGCTAAACCAAAATCTTACATGCCTCAGCTTTGCATTTTAGCCCTACTTACTTAGATACCTAATACAGGATTATTTAGTCTAGGCCAGGGGTGGCCAACCTGTGGCTCTGGAGCCACTTGCAGCTCTTCAGAAGTTAATATCGTCACCGACTCCGGGGCTGGAGCTACGGGCACCAACTTTCCAATGTGCTGTGGGGGGAGGGGTGCTCACTGCTCAACCTCTGGCTCTGCCACAGGCCCTGCCCCCAATTCACCCCTTCCCTCCCCTGAGCCTGCAGTGCCCTCGCTCCTCCCTCCTTCCCCTCAGAGCCTCCTGCATGCCATGAAACAGCTGATCTGGAGGTGGGGGGTGTGTGCTGATCATCAGGGCTGCCGGTGGGTGGGAGGTGCTGGAAGCCGGGGGCGGGGAGTTGATGGGGGGCTGCTGACATATTACTGTGGCTCTTTGGCAATGTACATTGGTAATTTCTGGCTCCTTCTCAGGCTCAGGTTGGCCACCCCTGCTCTACACACTGATCAATCTTACACAATCTTATACTTCTATAATCCTACAATTTACCTGTATTTACCATATGATTATATATGAAATAACATGTTAGTTAAGTATAACATCACATAATAAATGAACATAAACTAAAATCACTGGCTACAAAAGTTTTCAAGCAATGTGAGTGTGATGGTCAGTGTGTGTGTGCACGCACACGCATGGGTGGGAGGGGAGGGCAGGGGGAAGCTAGAGCTTCCAGTAAATTGTGTCTGGGTGGGGCTAAAGCCATGATTCACACAGCCTCCCCCATCTTGACTCCCTAGTCATGCATTGGCAGGGCTAGAGTGAAGGCAACTGTCTGGCACTTTCCCTCCTAAGATCCTAGTGTAACCTAGTGTAACCATTCACACCTATGCAAAGTGAATGCAAATTGTGCCATTTTGATTTGATAGTATTTTAGAATGATTTTGCACTGTGTAAATGGCTGCCCAAGGTGCAAAGGAGACTCATGCCCAGTCATGTCTGGCTGACAAAATGTCTCCAGACACTGCTACTTAGGTTGTTCATCTCCTTCTCTACTACCTAGAGAATGAAGGGGTAATCATTAGCGGCCAGCATGGATTTACTAGGAACAAATCATGCCAAACCAGAGTGATTTCCTTCTTTGACAGGGTGACTGGTTTGGTGGATGGGGGGAATGGGGTGGACATAATATACCTGGACTCCAGCAAGGTTTTTGACACAGTCCCACATGACATTCTGATAAGTAAGCTGGAGAAATGTGGGCTTGGTGGCACTGCCATTAAGTGGATTCATAATTGGTTAAACAAACACAAACAAAGAGTAAGTGTTAATGGAATGATGTCAGATTAGAAGGAGGTCTCAAGTGGGGTTCCGCAGGGATCTGTTCTGGGTCTTGTGTTGTTTGACATCTTTAGTAATGACCTGGATGTACAAATAGAGAGCAGACTGATCACATTTGCGGATGACACAAAGCTAGGGAGGCTTGCCAACACTTTGGATGATAGAACTAAAATTCAGAGGGATCTTGATAAATTGGAGAACTCAGCTATAGACAACAAAATGAAATTCAGCAAAGACAAGTGTAAGGTGCTACACTTAGGGAAGAAAAACCAAATGCACAAATACAAAATGAGGGATAACTGGCTTGGAAGCAGCACTGCGGAGAAGGATCTGGGAGTTGTGGTGGATCACAACTTCCACATGAGTCAGCAATGCGATGCTGTCACACACACACAAAAAAAAGGGCAAATGCAAGTTTAGGTTGCATTTACAGAGTCATAGCATGTAAGTCCCGGGAGGTGATAGTACTGCTCTACTTGGTGCTTAGGCAAATTTGATCACCGCTGTATAGGAAGGATGTAGAGAAACTGGAAAGGATCCAGAAGCAAGTGACAAAGATGATCAAAGGGATGGAATGCAAGCCATGTGAGCAACGACTGAAGGAACTGGGTCTGTTTAGTTTGGAAAAGAGATTAAGGGGGACATGATAGCAGTCTTCAAATACTTGAAAGACTGCCATAAAAAAGATGGAGAAAAGTTCTCACCTGCCACAGAGAGAACATTCTACTACGTCTACTACAGTCCAAACTAAAGCACAGAAGATTTAGATTAAATCTCGGTAAAAACTTGCTAACTGTAAGAACAGTAGAACAATGGAAAAGACTGCCTAGGGAGGTTGCTGAAGCTCCTTCACTGGAGGTTTTTGAAAGGAGGTGGGATAGCCATCTGTCGTGGATGGTTTCGACAGAATAAATCCTGCAGCTTGGCAGGGGGTTAGACTGGATGACTATTGCAGTCCCTTCTAACCCTATGATTCTCCTCCCCTTTATCTCTGTCTCTGAAGAGGCACATTTTGGATTAAAGTGTGTTTCCCAATATGAATTCATTCATTAAAGCTCACAACATCCTTGTGAAAGAGGTAAAGGCTCTCTTCACCCATCACCGACATGTAGCTGCTCTTTTAATAGCACACAACAACATTACTGAACAGCTTGGAGCAGGAAATGAAGAACACTGTATTCAGTTTAAAGTGTAGGTAGGCAGAATGGAGCTGGCATGTGGCCAGGATGCTGAGGTTCACTGCAAATGGGCAGGAATTCTGCTTTACATCTCATCTGAGAGATCCCAATTCTAGCAGAAGAGTACCTCCTCAAACACCCAATGTGGTTGTTTGCTCAGTTGTTGACTCAGAGAAGCATATGACCCATTAAATCATCCTTACAACTTCCAGGATCATCTAGGTGCTGACTGATCTTGACACTGCTTAGTTTCTGAGTTCTTACAGGGTCTGAAAACCTTAAAGGTTTCCTGAGATGTGATGAGCACGTTGGAGTCAGAGCTCTCCAATCCCCTCATAGCCATATAACAAAGCACTGAACAGTCTCTACTACATATGGCTCATTTGCTAAATGAAAACTTTGCTTATTACCAGGAGAAGTGACTTTATAATGTAGGGAACAATAAGGTGCTTCTACTATTGTGTCTGACTGTGAGTGCACAGATCTGAACATCACCCTAAATATTATGAAAGATTGGATCCCGAGCTGAACTTTAGAGATGATGAACACCATACCCCAGACCCAAACAGCACAGAACTTCTGGGAAGTTCAGACCCAGATCCGCACTTTGTGGCAGGAACCCACCTCTAGTTCTCTGTGGTGAGAGGGTTTATCTCATGAGAACTTTAGATAACAGAACTGCCAGCAAAAATTGCGTTAACTGCAAAATCTTCTGTCCCCTCCCACTCCACAGTGCAAAAACTACCTTTGGCACAGTCAGACACCAGAGCTTTCATTCTGTGGGGCTGTTCCAGACAAAAGGAACAATGTTCACATCCTTTTGATGGTATTAAAACCAAAACTTTATGGAAGTGGGAATAGTAACACAAAGCTTATTATAGTCCTGAGCATTTGAAAAGCACCGGGACAGCTGTCTGATATATTTTTCTAACTGGTGGGATCACATTAGACTCACTTGCAAAAAAAAGGAATGACCGGGTAGAATCAAATTACACAGAGTGACTAGAGGAATGGGAAGAACTGGAATGTATAGTGTGACTGGTGGGATAAAATACAGCAGAAGGTGGTGGAGGGTTCCACACCCTTCTCCTCCTCCCTCCCCCGCCTCCCCAATTACAGTTAATTTTAGTGGACTTGGGCCTACAAGTCCCTGGCCTAGGGCACTTTTCACATCATAAGAGTTGTGGGGAGGGAGACTGCACAGATGAAATGCAGCCATTGAAACCTAGCCCAAAGCTGTTCTTGCAAATAGACAGAATTTTCTCATTTTCATGAAACCAGTGAATATATAAATTACACTGGATTCACTTTTCCGTGACAAAGAAGTTAACGTAGTTCAGCTTGGCATGTTCAAAATTGGAAAGATTTGATTGACAGAAAAGGGAGATGGCAGATTTACAATATTCAAATCTTGCTGATGCACACTTCACTACAATACAAAAGATGTACACACAGAGAACTATTGCTGACAGTCCACTTCCCTGTGCCATACACACTTACACTAAAGTCCCTTAAAATATTTCTTGACTATTTAGTGTTATATGGGCTCTTTGTTAGCTCGTTAACCTCAATATTATATTTTCACAGCTTTTAAAGCTTTTTTAATGTATACAAACCTCATGGGTCACCTGAAAGTGAGAGTCTTGCAATTCTCTGCTTCCTTCTGCTTTGCAAAGGCTTCACCTAAACGCTTTTCACATTTCCATAAGTTCTAGCTCTTCCTGAGTTTCACTCCTAGTTTTTGGATAGAAGGGAAACAAAACTCACCCCAAAACTGCCAGGTGTTCCGTAAAAATCATGTTTGGCAGACTGACAATATCCTGCAATGTCCTGGAGAAATCTTATGGAATTAAAATAAACTGATTTAAGTTAAACCTTATTGAATTAGGGTTAATACCTTTGAGGTCCATTGTATTAAAATGCAATTGTGTATGTGTGTGCACGCTATGTAATTCCTCTGGTATCAGCCCTTTTGAAGCCATCCCCTGGAGAAGTTCACATATACTAGTTCAAACTTGAATCTCCAGGGATTAAGAGCCAAATAAAGGATTTTTGGATAAATAGCCTGGTTTTACACAGGGCCAGGGCCTGCTTTCTTCCTGGACTGGACCCCTGGACCACAGAGTGCCCTGTCCTTAGAAAAGAGTTAGGAGGATTTGGTCTACTAAGGCCCCATAAGACCAAGTGCTTGTTCTGAGTGGAAGCTGTGATGAACTTGAAACCACAAGGGCTCCCCTTAGATGGGGTTTTGAAGGATTGCTCTTGCCAGAGCCCATGTCAGTGGTGGGGTGGTCTTGGTAAGCTCATTAGCATGCATGTAGGTTCTTTTATTGTTTTAAATGTTTTATCTGTAGCGCTGGATCTTAAGAATAAATAGGCTGACACAGGAAGTGCCGTGTGGTACGTTATAACAGCGAGTCACACTTTTAGCAGTCTCTGAAGAGAAGGCAGGAGAAGCTTGCTTAGGCAGCCTGCCTTTTGCTGTGGCTAACACAGTGAAGGCAGGATACTATTCAGCCTGGAAGTTCCCTGGTTGAGAGGGAGAGAGACATAGGTCTCCACCCAAGAGAGTTGACGACCAGGGGAGCTGGAAACCTGAGAGTGGGTGCCCTTGCTGGACCACTGAGGGGAAATACAGGTGAAGTTGCCCTGAACTTTGACACCATGAGACAATGTTAGGTTAGGTGTCCTTTCCAAGCCATAATTCCCAGGAAGCAAATATGCAAAGTGCGGGTGATATCCCCTGACCAAACCTTTCAAATGGTCAGAGAAGAAACTGACAGAGAACTTATTGAGGTTATACCGTGAGACCATGCGTGGTGGAAGAGGACATTGGAAATGCAACCAGTAGTGTGTGGATGATCATGCCGTGAAAACACTGGGGCTGATGTTACTCCACTAGTGCGGTTTCCATAATCCAGAGTGTGATTCTGTTCTATTTCTATTCTTTATTCTATTTCTATTCTTCTATTCTTTCAGTGGGGCCCCTTGATGATCGAGATACAAAAGGAGCGCTTAAAGATGATAAAATCATTGCGGAGAAACTAAATGGATTCTTTGCTTCACGGCTGAGGATGTTAGGGAGATTCCCAAACCTGAGCTGGCTTTTGTAGGTGACAAATCTGAGGAACTGTCACAGATTAAAGTGTCACTAGAGGAAGTTTTGGAATTAATTGATAAACTCAACATTAACAAGTCACTGGGATCCGGTGGACATAGTGTACTTAGATTTCCAGAAAGCCTTTGACAAGGTCCCTCACCAAAGGCTCTTAAGTAAATTAAGTTGCCATGGAATAAAAGGGAAGGTCCTTTCATGGATTGAGAGCTGGTTAAAAGACAGGGAAGAAAGGGTAGGAATTAATGGTAAATTCTCAGAATGGAGAGGGGTAACTAGTGGTGTTCCCCAAGGGTCAGTCCTAGGACCAATCCTATTCAATTTATTCATAAATGATCTGGAGAAAGGGGTAAACAGTGAGGTGGCAAAGTTTGCAGATGATACTAAACTGCTCAAAATAGTTAAGACCAAAGCAGACTGTGAAGAACTTCAAAAAGATCTCACAAAACTAAGTGATTGGGCAACAAAATGGCAAATGAAATTTAATGTGGATAAATGTAAAGTAATGCACATTGGAAAAAATAACCCCAACTATACATACAATATGATGGGGGCTAATTTAGCTACAACGAGTCAGGAAAAAGATCTTGGCGTTATCATGGACAGTTCTCTGAAGATGTCCACGCAGTGTGCAGAGGCGGTCAAAAAAGCAAACAGGATGTTAGGAATCATTAAAAAGGGGATAGAGAATAAGACTGAGAATATATTATTGCCCTTATATAAATCCATGGTACGCCCACATCTCGAATACTGTGTACAGATGTGGTCTCCTCACCTCAAAAAAGTTATACAGGCACTAGAAAAGGTTCAGAAAAGGGCAACTAAAATGATTAGGGGTTTGGAGAGGGTCCCATATGAGGAAAGATTAAAGAGGCTAGGACTCTTCAGCTTGGAAAAGAGGAGACTAAGGGGGGATATGACAGAGATATATAAAATCATGAGTGATGTGGAGAAAGTGGATAAGGAAAAGTTATTTACTTATTCCCATAATACAAGAACTAGGGGTCACCAAATGAAATTAATAGGCAGCAGGTTTAAAACAAATAAAAGGAAGTTCTTCTTCACGCAGTGCATAGTCAACTTTTGGAACTCCTTACCTGAGGAGGTTGTGAAGGCTAGGACTATAACAGCTTTTAAAAGAGAACCTGGATAAATTCATGGTGGTTAAGTCCATAAATGGCTATTAGCCAGGATGGGTAAGGAATGGTGTCCCTAGCCTCTGTTTGTCAGAGGATGGAGATGGATGGCAGGAGATCACTTGATCATTGCCTGTTAGGTTCACTCTCTCTGGGGCACCTGGAATTGGCCACTGTCAGTAGACAGATACTGGGCTAGATGGACCTTTGGTTTGACCCGGTACGGCCGTTCTTATGTTCTTATGTTATGTTTACCTCACTCTTCACTGTAGTATCTGAGTGCCTTCCAGTAGTGCATTAAGTAACATACCATCTGTCATATGGTGTGTGCCCAAAACAGCAAACAATGACCAAGTCTGGATTGAGTTCTGGGTTTGTAAGGAAAGCAGGTTAGTTCTGGCAGGGTCTGGGTTTTGTTATGCATTTTTCACACAGCTCTAGTTAAAATGTTTTTTATTCCCTGCTTGATTTGCCACCAAGTGATAGTTCATCAGGCTTTCTGTGTTTTGCATCGTCACTCACTTCTCCTGTCTTTTTCTTTGGCAGGTTTCATGATTTTCAAACACTGGTTAAAAAAGTTAATGCATGTGGACCTGGGATCTCATTTTAACAAGTGCGCTGTCCATCCCTAAATCAACCAAGGTTTGTCAGACTCTCCATGCCATTTATTTCATATCAATCCCATGATTAAATGGTTTTACCCCAAACCCACAGAAAAAAGCCTCCTTACAACACACAATAATCTTCACATGAAAAGTTTTCTGTCAAAAGGAGATTTCTAGGTATGAGACATACAGTAATTAATGCTGCTTGGTAGAATCTTTACATTGTAACAGTGTTATTTGCTCTAAGCACTGCTTTAAGCAGGAAAAGGCAATGGATTCCCCTTCCAATAGCTGAGTTCATGTTTAAGAGCTAATGAACTGAATTCTTCGTAAACAAGGCAAAAGATGCAAATGAACAGACAGATTCTCCAAATGCAAAGGGACACATGAGAAAGAGCTAATTTTACACAATTGACTCGCTAACCTTTTTGGATCAGTGGAATTAGAGGCTGATTAATCTGCCATGATTAGCATTTATTGAAGCTTTTTGACACTGCTGCATTGTTTTTCCTTTCCTATTCTTTTGTGTCTCTGAGAGTTAACAGTTTATAATACATTTAACTGCCAGTCCATCACCCTGACAGGGTCATAGCTTTCCTTTATGGACTTTTAAAATTAATAACAGACAGTTCTATTTTGACATGCCCTTGCTTCTGCTGCAGAACTTGGCTGTTTAATTGTAGAGCTGGCCTCTTGTGGCCAAATGCTCCCAATGTTTAGCAAGGGCTGAAAATATGGATGTTAGGAGAAAAACTGGCAGATGGCTGACAAGGCATTTTTACTCATAACACACCAGTAAAACTTTAACTCGGAAGATTTAGTGCTAGAGCTTTCCAGTCAGCAAGCTGCAGCCATATGCAGATTTTTTTTTTCAAACTTCTAAACTGATGGTTTTGCAAAGTGTGCATAAGCAGCCTTTATTGATTATGATGTTAAAAATTGAAAGCGTCAGTATCATTTAGCTTGAGACACTTTTAAAGAAAAAATGAACATTCGTTTTCATTATGAACTCCTGATAGGTCAGATACTAGAGAGGGCCACGGCCTTTATTTTTACAACTAAAGCAAGGAACTCTCTCGACTCTGGTTGGTTAAAAAAAACCAAAAACCCATAAAATATATATTGATGTATACGTACATAAGAATATGAATCAAGCAACACCTAGCATGCATAGCATAACTGTTGGCTGTTACACGGTCAAAGGTTCCAGATGATGTCAGAACCCATGAAAGTGACTTGTTAGCTGGTTATAAAATCACAGACACCATAAGCCTGGGTGAGAGCTTCACAGCCCAACTTGCAGACACAAGCTAGTATTTATAACATACTCAGTGCCTATCTATCACCACAAAAAGCAAGTTAAATAATATTAACGGCCTGACAAACCCACAAAACTAGCAAATTCAGATTTAGGAGTATTCTGTGCACAGATTTGTGCCATCATGCCAAGGTGTTTCAGCAGACATGGACATGACATACATTCTTCTTATGTAATTGTGACGTAATGAGAGCATATTAGCACAGATAACTTGCGGTGGACTGGTACCTCTACTCACTATTTTTGCATCGAAAAACAACATTAGTTTTGCTTGTTAGCAAAGAATAGTATGAAGAAGCTGGTTGTTTTAATTTCTTATCTTTTTTCTATATCCAAAGGCATTAGCTCACATCATAGGCTGTCATAAATATTTTAGATTAAAAAAAGGAAATATGTTTAAGTTAAAACCTGCACAAAGAAGAAAATTCTCCTTGTCTCTCTTCAGTGTGAAAGGACTAAAGTAGATTCTTTAACGAGTTCTTAAATAAAGAGAGTGAGAAGGAAAAACACCTTCTTGCCTACAGTCTGGTGGGTCAAATTTTCAGCACTGCATACGGTGTTGGTGCAAAAATGCATTTCTAGTCCTTGTTGCTGACAGGCCTCAGATTTGTGAACGCACAGCAGCATTTGTGGATAAAAATTGGGCAAAATTATGCACCTGACTAGCCAATCTATGGTTACAAAGTTTGAATCTTCACCTGTGATGTTGTGGGTGCAGTGGATGCAGGTGCCTCTTTTGCTGAGTCCCCTATTGCACCTAACTCTGGCCACTTCACAGCCTTTGTCAACCTTTAACCCGAAGTTGATTTTTACATCTGAGTCTAAAAATAGAAGTTTGTAATGGAAGTTCTGAAAGACCCTTCACTATAATGGTACTAGCAGGTGCTACTATATCGTAAGGTGACTTAATCAACTATAGTTTGCAATTTACCAAGGGCTCTAGAAGTCCTGACAAATTCTGTGCTACCAGCAGAAAGATTTGATTCAATGTTAAGGAGAGATCCCTCTCCACCCAAACTACCAGAATCCAGATTGGGATTTTGGAGCAAGAGGATACCTCCTTTGTTCCAGAGATTCTGGAAGAAAGACAAGACATTAGGAATGTGGTTTAACTAGGCTGCAACTTTATTAACTAACACATCTGGGAACTATCTGGCAACAACTCATCCTGGGCAGGTCATCCTTCCTTTGTAATATGTAACACCTGGTGGAAGTCTACCATCAGTCCTACATCCCACCTGGTGGGAGGCTGGCATCTGCTTTTCATCCCACCTCTCTCTCCCCTCATATGAAGGTTAATGCGGTGGGGAAGAGAGGGTTGTGTCCTCAGTGTACTAGACATTAGAAACACCAACCTCATTCCCCAGCTTCTTTTTTAGATGCCTCTTCCTAATCCACTTCCAACTCCAGTTTATCAGGGAACCAGACCACCTAAGAAATGAGTACTTGCATTGGACACCGGCCAAGTTATGACTATGATTTTTACAACCTAACCTACCCACCAAGACCCTGGGCTGCTGAGAGACAGGCAAAAATACCAACAATACCCTGGCCAGTTTGGCAGTGAGAGAAAAATTCTACCTATCCCCACAAAGTTATCCCAAAGAGAGAGGGGGAGCTTTTCTTCCCAGTGCAGAATGGCAGTAGCTGAGCAAGGATTTTGAGCTTGCTAAATATTGGATTTAAAGTGGGAGTTAGGCCCTAAGTTCTTTGTTGATCTGATCCCAGGGGTTTTCTTTCCTTTGCAGGCCCACAAAGTCTCCCCACCCCTGAGACTGATAGGGTGGGGGACATTCTTTGTACAAACCAAGCAGGAGGGTCAAAGGAATTTGCTGGGAGACAAGATTCCTAAAAGAAAACATCAACTTTAGAGTAAAGCTGCTTTATTTCATAAATTCCAGGCTTGTGGTTCTGAGACAATAGTATTGATGTCATTGATAGAACAATTGGGTCCATGGCCCTGGCTTCCCAATTATTTTGTCCTCATAAACATATTACTGCATTCTATAGTAATAATAACGGTGCAAAGTGCTTTGCTATTACTATTGTTAGATATAGGGCTACATCCTCAACTGTGGGCTGATCAAACAACCCACTGAACTCAATAGGGTCTTTCCACTGACTCCAAAGGACTTTGAAGCAGGTTCTGATGTTCTTATGTGCAGGTCCATTGACTACATGAGCTGAATCCAATCGTATTAGCTGGGGATCTGGCCCAGGGTGTTTTGAACCATTACTATATAAAATAAAGATTACTACAGTACTCATTAGGAGTAATTACATTTCATATATATATATATAAAATATCCTTTGCGTTTTGAGCATCTTAAAGAGATTACAACAATAATTATTGTGAGGTTTAATATGGAGGCAAAGTCAAGTAGCCTGACATAAGAATGAATAACACAATTACATAGATGAGGCAGCCTTTAAGTGACGAAGGTCCGACCCTTTCAAGTAACTGTGAGTCAGAACTGCTGAAAAACTGGCTGTGTTCCTAATTTAGGAGAACTTGCAGACATTTGCCCCGCCCATTGCCATATAGGGTGTTGAATTATTTCCGTTAGAAAGGACTGGAGTCCATTTTGCAAAATAAACGTAGGCCAAATACCACTTTCCCAGGGAAGCAGTGGTGTTTGTTAGCGTAAAGCACAAACCCCTTTAACACCAGGAGTTGGGATTCCTCAGTTTTTATCCTATTGCCAGTATTGGGATGTGCCAGAGCCCACCAGTGCCAAGGGGCTAATGAGGTAATGTGCCTGTGTGATAAAATTCTGGCTTGCTGCCCAGTATATATGGTGGCACACACCTATCTTCATCTGGAAAAGCTAGTGTGGGACATTCCAGCAGCTTTTCAAATAATTCATCAAAGAATGAATGAATCAGGCATCTGACAGAGAAAAATGCCTTTAACTGTTTATAAAAACGAAAAGAAAACTGAACTTGCAGAATACTGGTCCATTTCTAACCCAAAATCCACATTATCTAATGCTTGTTGGGTATTGAATTACAACAGAAAGCCTATATTAATGCATGTGAGAGTCACATGAATATCAAACAAATTCATTATGATTAGTGCTATTACAGTGAATACCAAATGAGTTCATAATGATGGAACAATGAAAGTGTTACCGAGAGATTTTATTTCTGCAACAAATCCTCCATGTAAGGGTCCACTCCTGAAGTATTAATTCTAATGTAAGATTGCATCTGAATATTAGCATCATCAAATAAATTATACCTTTCAATAGCCTCAACTATATGGTTCAACATTTTTCTCTCCACCGATACATCAGTTTTCTTTAGTCTCAATTTGTCCTTAAAGTTTGATGACTATTGTATAGGGATAACACTTTATTTTAAGTGTCCAATCATTAGGAATTCATTTAGTATTCATTGCAATAACACTAATACAATAGAATGGAATGAATAAGAAATTCATTTAGTATTCATATGGATGTGATATGTACTTCTAAAAGACTTCCATTCTATTTCAGCATTAGTTTAGCATTATTTAATGGACACTTAAAATAAAGGTACTGGTAAAGATGACTTAATTTCTACACTTCAATAGCTAGCTTTTTTTTATTAAAGAAAGGCTTAGGAACTTATGGCAACTTCATTGGAATATGAAACAAAAGTCTCAAACCTGTGCAACAGCATCAGACTTGTGAAAATGGTTAGAAGGAAATCTGAAACCTTTTTTCTGATCCATTGTGATGTATTCACAGAGCCAACTTGCCACAGAGCTTGCAAGAACTTTGCAATAATAACTTTGTACCGGACACTGCTACATTCAATAGCTATCGCACAGATTTGGTACTGAAATCACAGCAATCAACAAAAAATGATTAGCACAGATGACCTTCAATATACAAATTGCACTAGTTAGAACAAAGGCAAGTCAAATTTCTTACAGATTATTGTCTTTTGCTTTAGAAAGAGCTCGGTCTGTCTGCAACTTCTCCATACAATATAAGTAAATGGACGAAATGCCTCTAACCAGCAAGGGCAAAGGTTTATAGATAACCTACACTTCCTCTTTAATCCAGCTCCCTATTATCCTTTAGTGATGGTTACCAGCAAACTGAAGGCACATCACTGAAGCTGACAAAGTTATTTTGAACCCAGAGGGATTAGAGGGATTTTTCTATAATTTTTGTACTGCAACAAACACATTTATGAAGTACCAAGTATCCTTTCAGCTAACTCTTCATTAAAATATATTTAGATGTCCTTCAATTTAAAAAAAAATCATCTTAAACTGAAACTCAAACTGGCTGATTCCCAGGCTTACAGTTACGTTCCTATCAAGAATTAATGCAATATCATGCACACACCATTACTGAAAAATTCTACGCTGTTTTTTGCCAAGTGTTCCTATATAACAGTTTTATCACAAGGCTGACAGCCGCCATAAAAATTCCAGGCATTCTATATCAACAGCCCTCTTTGTACTAAGTTATTAAACATTAAATTTTTATTCGTCATTTGTATTCTGTTATGCAAAATAAGCTCCTTGATAAGATGTGTCTTCTTAATTGGGCCCTTGATGCTTCTTGGATCGGAGTTGTCAGATTAGCTGGAAGAAGAGGCTCTGCATTGAGCCAGCTCTCTATCAGGAGACCAATAGCTTTGTAACAACGATATTAAGTTAGAGGGGCCAAATGGAGGGCAGCACTAGGCTCAGGTGAGACTCTACATCTGTGCATGTCTTATGCTCAGGCACTTTTCTCATAGCATCAGCAGGGCTGATGGAAATAGATTTGTTTGTTGTTTACAGCATGCAGCTGTGGCGGCGGCTGCATGGGAGTTGTATAAGATTGAAGCAAATTTGTACTGAGACTAAAATATTGAGCTTTTCTCCAGTCAGCAGTCTCTGGAATCTTATTGTCGAAAACTTTATCCAGTTGTAACCCTCCCCAGGGTGATTTTCATTTGCAGCTGCCCTGTTCTGTCTCTCGCCGCCTGTCCCATGCTGCCTCTGTATTAGTCAGTGCAAAAGTAGACTCATAGTATACAAGCTACTGACTAGGCCATGCAGAAGGAACAACAACTGAGTCAACCATTTTATTCATTGAAAATGTTGTGGTTTTATCCAAAACGCACTCCCATTTCCACTAAAGCTGTCATTTATGGGGTTCACCAGCTTCTTTTTTATCTACTACATGAAAGAAGGCATGCAGTATTTAGTACTGTTTAACAACAAAGCATAATCAGAAATCTCGCAAGCACCATGGAGAAGAAACCTTAAAGAAAATGTAGGATTTATTATTTTCATAAACTAGGGCAAATTCTGACAACGAGATTGTATATTTCCAGACAAGGGCTATTTCATTGTTTAATGCTACTGGCAGTTGTATGGCTAAATTCTCCCATAACATGAGGGAAATTATCTTTTCAAATTATTAGCACCTAGAGGCCCAAATAATATTGGGGAGCATTTGTGCCTGGCACTGTACAAACACATTGTAAGCAAGAGTTCCTGCCCCAAAGTGCTTGCAATCTGAACAGATATGACAGACCAAGGGTGGGAGAAAGGAAGTACTATTGGCTCTCATTTGCAGATCAGGAACTGGAGATTAAATAATTTGTCCAAGGTCACAAAGGAGAATCTGTGGCAGAGCCAGGGATTGAACATAGATTCCTGCATTCAGCCCAGTGCCTTAGTAAATACAATGCCAGAGTCATTGTATTTACAGCTGACATGTTCAGGAGTAGTTTATTTACTAAACTACTAAATTTCAGGCTGTACTCTAACCTGTTAGCGCACACGGGAGGGTGATACAACATCCTTTTGGGTTTTTATACAGGAAAAGTTTAGAGAGTTTATTCAGATGTTTCAATATTTACATGTATGATTTTCCATGAGTAATTTTTTGCATGAGAATGTGTCGAGCCATGTTTTGATCTGCACGTTTACATCTTACGGGGTGAGCCCAAGCTCATTAAGTCCAGCTTTCACCATACCACCGCATGAGCCACTGAGATGCTACAACTTGCATCCTCTACACTAGTTAGGTGGATCAATTTTTTCATATCCGGCCTAAGAAACAACCTCTACACCACAAATCAGAAATAATAAGTTCATCGTACACATCACACACACATTGTGCAAATAACAACATATACTTAAATATGCAAAATCAGAGTGACTCAAGACTAGCTCTGCTAAATCTCCCTGTATGGTTTTGTATAGGGGCCTTCCTCACTAGACATTTATGTGTTTAATCTGTAGATATTTGCTTGTAGACTATGTAATTACAGGACCTCAGTGTGTCCCCGGATATTGCAACTCAATAACAAAACGAGAATATCAGTTTATACTTGACATAACTTAGCAGGGTACAAGATTCAAATAGCAGAAGAGTGAAAAAAAAGCTGCTCTAATGCATAGTGAGGAAAGACAGTATCTAAAACATACATGCTTTGGCTCAGACTAAGACACATATGAGGAGGAGTCAGGAGTCACTACCTGCTCCAGTCCTATTATAAGAGCATGTCATCTGAGACTGATGTGCAAATATAGATAAAGATGTTGTCCTGTTCCAGTGGAAGGAAGTAAAAGTACTCCAGTACAATGGAGAAGATGCTTGCCTACATGGTGAAAAAGCCCACAGTAGCTGGTGCGCTCTCTCTCTTCACTAGCTCTGCATGCGAACACACTTACTGCACACTAAGCGTGCCTGTGGCACATTATCTCACTGCACTTTGGAAGGGTATGTCTACACTATGAAATTAGGTCGAATTTATAGAAGGCGGTTTTTTAGAAATTGTTTTTATACAGTTGATTGTGTGTGTCACCACACAAAACGCTCTAAGTGCATTAAGTCAGCGGACTGCGTCTGCAGTACCAAGGCTAGCGTCGACTTCCGGAGCGTTGCACTGTGGGTAGCTGTGGGTAGTCATCCCACAGTTCCCACAGTCTCTGCTGCCCACTGGAATTCTGGGTTGAGATCCCAATGCCTAATGGGGCAAAAACAGTGTCGCGGGTGGTTCTGGGTACATGTTATCAGGCCCCCACTCCCTCCCTCTCTCCGTGAAAGCAACGGCAGACAATTGTTTCGTGCCTTTTCCTGGGTTACCTGAGCAGACGCCATACCAAGGCAAGCATGGAGCCCGCTCAGCTCACCTTCACCGTACATCTCCTGGGTGCTGGCAGATGTGGGACTGCATTGCTACACAGCAGCAGCTCATTGCCTTTTGGCAGCAGACGGTGCATTACAATTGGTAGCCATCGTCGTCATATTCCTGGGAGCTCTTTTAGCCGACCTCAGTGAGGTCAGTTGGGGCGCCTGAGCAGACATGGGAGTGACTCAGCCAGGTCATTCCCATCTTCTGCCGAGCACCCAGGAGATGACGATGGCTAGCAGTCATACTGCACCATCTTCTGCCAAGCATCAGGAGATGACAATGGCTAGCAGTTGTTCTGCACCGTCTGCTGCCAGCCTAAGATGTAAAAGATAGATGGAGTGTATCAAAACAAGAAATTGACCTGATTTGTTTTGTGAAATCAACAGCCTGCTAAACCCAGGTTTTGAGTTCAATCCTTGAGGGGGCCATTCTGTGTGACAGTTGTTTGTGTTTCTCCTTGATGCAACGCCACCCCTTTTGTTGATTTTAATTCCCTGTAAGCCATGTCGTCAGTCACCCCTCCCTCCATCAGAGCAATGGCAGACAATTGTTTCGTGCCTTTTTTCAGCGCAGACGCCATAGCACTGGGATCATGGAACCCGCTCAGATCACCACGGCAATTATGAGCACTGTAAAGATCACGCATATTATCCTGGAGTATATGCAGAACCAGAAGCTGCAAAAGCAAAACCAGGTGAGGAGGCGACGGCAGCACAGTGACGAGAGTGATGAGGACATAGACATGGACATAGACTTCTCACAAAGTACGAGCCGGGCAATGTGCCCCGGCAATGTGCAGCTCATGCTGATGAGCTCTGCATGGTCACCTGTGCTGATCAACTCGCCACGCTGGCCAAACAGGAAATGAAATTCAAAAGTTCGCGGGCCTTTTCCTGTCTACCTGGCCAGTGCATCTGAGTTGAGAGCACTGTCCAGAGTGGTCACAATGGAGCACTCTGGGCTTGCTCCCGGAGGCCAATACCGTTGAATTGCATCCACACTACCCCAAATTCAACCCGGAAGGCTGATTTCAGCGCTAATCCCCTTGTCGGAGGTGGAGTAAAGAAATTGATTTAAAGAGCCCTTTAAGTCGAAAAAAAGGGCTTCGTCGTGTGGACGGGTCCAGGGTTAAATCGAGGTAATGCTGCTAAATTCGACCTAAAATCGTAGTGTAGACCAGGCTGAAGTGTACTCATAACAACACATTAGTGAGGGAAAGGAGGGAGATTAAGTTCCCATTTCCAACACATTTTCTCTCTTTCCTGAACCATATGATGCATCTTAGCCTCAAAAGACAAGACCTGCTGTGGGAGACAGTTCTCACATCAGTTCCAGCTTTTCTTTGCTGGTTTGTTCTACAGAGCTTCCTGGAAGCAAGCCCTAGGACGTGTCTGGAGAAAACTCTTTCCAGATCAATGTTGAAACAACAGAGCTCAGAACAGAATAGCTTGGCTCTATAGACTAGGTGTCCACCTCTCAGGCAATGGATTGCACAGTATAACTGAGGATAGAATTTGGCCTTAGGTTAGACAGCGTATAGATTGGCCTATATTAGTGAGCAGATTTATAACCCTCAGCTAGTTCCATGGATGTTGAAAACCAACAACACGATCAGTCAGGCATTTCCTGCAAAATACTGAGCACTTTCCCCTTCCCCCACCCCTCTGAAATTACAGGTATGATGAATGAGATACTTGCAGGACTGGACCTGCTTCTGCCAGCAAGTCTCTTCGTAGAATGGGTCAGAAGACCCCTTTTGTCATCCAATGCTCCTGCAGTGCTAATCTACTCTACCTCAGGTCTCAAGAGGGAGGGGTGTAGAGAGGTAGTGTGTTGAGCTAGTCACCAATATTGTCTGTCATTATCACCCTTATTTTTGCTATCCTTGCGCTCTATTTTACTGTACATTAATATTGCTTAACACAGATTTATCAGACTGTCCACTCTTTTAATGTCTTTGTTCTTGTGAACACATAGTGAGAGGCAGTCCCTGCCCCAAAGAGTTTTCAATCTAAACAGACAAGACAGAAAAGATGAGAGTGTGTATGTGTGTGGGGGAAACAGAGGCACAGAGAGGTGAAGTGACATACAGTAGCAAAGAGTAGGTCAGTAACAGAGCTGGGACATAAACCTCAGTCTCCTGACTCCCAGGGACATGCCATACACTGGAGACAGACTGTAGCGAGAGAGCTACAGCACATTTGATTATGGTTCTCATTCTAATGACTTCACAAATCCATTCAAGTCTTTTTATGAGCCTTGTTGCTCCCCTTTGAAGGAGTTTCAAAATTAAGAAGATTTTGAAAGGGAGAATGGTCATTAAATTCTGCTAGAGGGGTAGCCCATTCAGGTATTAATAAAGACCTGTGAATAAAAATATCAAACAGCTTGTAGTAATCCACAATCCTTACCATGTACATACATTACTCATGCCTTTACATTGTTTTAGAAAAGCATGTGATTTGAGTGGCCATGGCTCCAGCATCTGGCTGTATTTTGACATTTCGAAGATGTAAAGGTACTGTGTGGAATTGGAATGTTTAGCTAAAACATCAGTGATAATATTCCTGGCATGCTCATGCAGTGGATAGTCTTGTGCCTAGATACCTCATTATCTGCAGGTGCCATAATGAGAATATGAATGCTGTCAATCACTTTAAGAGACTTGTTAAAGCAATAACATAGAAAACTTTTCCTTCATTTTCTCTTGCTGTAAGCATGGTGGTTGGAAAATTAAGAAATGTCTGCAGGTGTTCTGGTATATTGTTCAAAAATCAAGTAACTTGTCCCCTACCCCTGTCTCTCTCCATAGCTAGAAATAACTTGTTTCTTACCAGTAGAGAAGAAAATATTTCTATGGTCCTGGAAAGGCATAACCTTTCTTTGACCCGCTCTTTAAAGACTTGATCCTTCAAGGTGCTAAGCAACTCCTGCAGATTCTGAGTGCCAGTTCTTCTCAACTGAGTGCCCCTTGACTTAAGTAGGAGTTAATGAGACTTAACTTGGAATTGCAGAGCACCTCGCAGGCTTGAACCCGAACCACCTATAGAATAGATGCACTGGATAAACCAGAGATGTGACATCAATGGCTTCCTTTTAATCATTCTAAGTTCATGCATTTGAGGTCTGTGGACCCTCACACTCTACTCTCTTCTGCAGACAGCTCAGGCACAAACTGGAAAACTATTGTCTCATGGTAAAAAAAAAGCGATGTACTCTAGGCTAGATAGAAAGCCTGAATTTGTCCCTGGAAGCCACCTTTTTATTCTGAAGGACAATAGCTTCTTCTGTATAGGTGTTATTAAAACTCTACAGAAATAAACACAAAAATATCAGACATTCTTGATGGTGTCACAATTTTGTTGAGATTGATTTAGAAAGGAATATTTTGTAAATAACCATCTTATTCTTCTCCCTTATCAAAGGGGAAATACAGGGCCTGAGTCTCTTCTCACTTGGGTTTTCCATCAGTGCAAAATTGTGGTACTATAGAGTGATACATTGCTGGCACAAAGCTGTCCAAAACAGGTGAAGCCAGCAGGATAGCTCGCCAAGAGAGGCGAAACTTCCAGTAGAACTGAGATGGTGGTGCTTACATCACTTTCCTAGGGAGAAGGTCAGGGGAAGGATGGTATGGAAGGCCTACTTTACATTCTGTCAATTCCCAATTGCCATTATTAACCTCTTGGGGTTAGTTGCTGGTATAATTTAGAGCAGGCTCCTGTAGGTTACGCTGGGTCCATCTGGTTCAGGGTTAGGGGAGCACAAAGACCATCTTTGTCTCCCCAAGCTATGGTGGCATTACTAGCCTAATGCACACGTGGAGAGAATCAGGCCCACTGTATTCCATAGAGATGGTGATTTTCCTGCTCAGTTTCTGAAGGCTCATATTTGACATCCCATCAGTAGCTTAGCTACTGAAACTTTAAAGATGACAATGAATTTAAATAGGTCTGAACTGAACTGTT
This sequence comes from Mauremys reevesii, assembly GCF_016161935.1. Taxonomy (NCBI): domain Eukaryota; kingdom Metazoa; phylum Chordata; order Testudines; family Geoemydidae; genus Mauremys; species Mauremys reevesii. The sequence goes on along the minus strand of NC_052638.1, from coordinate 23,424,599 downwards.
AGTGCTGTTTTATAGGTTGGAAGTGCTGTTTTTATGCTCAGTGCCATTTTCATGAAAATATCATTAATACATTAGGAGGTGGGCAAAAATGTTGAAAGGGTTCAGATATCTGAGCGGTCATTGTTCTAGGGCCAGGTGAAGCTGCCTCAGTCAACTGCAGTACAGTAAGAGACCCAAATTACCCACTGACTAGCTACCAATACTACTATATTGGTAGTGTTGTAACCACAAACCAATTGTGCCTTTTGCCACAAATCAGCTGCATTTTCATCTTGACTTCACATCATCCCCACTTGCAGTAGGTTTCATTTTTATAAAGCTATACCATTGTCTAACACACTTGCAGTGCATTTGGTGAACTTTCCCCTTCTCCCATCTTGTCCTGACATCTAACATCATCATAGACATAAACTTGCATTGATCATTTTCATCAGGACTAGGTACTACAATGCAAGTATAGTATATAGATTGTCACTGAATTTGTTTTCCCTTTATAATCTCATGTTGTAATGGAATCGCCTTGGGGAGGGTCACCACAGACTTGCACAGAAATCATGTTGTCATTCTAAGCTTCATGGTAATATGATCTCCATAGGAAAGGGCTGAAATTGTTGTGATGACAGTAATGCTTCATTCAAGCGAATGTTGAGTTGGCATCACAAAAGGCAGCAGAAAAACAAGCAAGAAACCTGAAAAATGTCACTCTTTTACAAGGCAGAGAAGAGATCTGATTTATCTTGTTCCAGAACTGAAAGATAGCTTAAGAATTGAAACTATTTTAATAGTTGTACTACACCAGCAATAATAAATGTGAATCTCAAGAGATCAATAATAATTTATTTTAATCAATTTCATATATAGCAAAATACTTATTTTGAATGTATTTTATTCAAAAAAGTAGGCCCTTTGCACAAAAAAGGCACATGGAATTACCATGAATGCATGCACAAATAGGTAACTGTGCAGGCAAATGCCTCTTTCACTACTTAACTAACCTTTGGCATAGACCACCACACGTTCTACTGCTGCAACTGTGGTAAATGTACATTATAAGTGCACAATTGTGTGCAGACCTTTGGTCTTCCTTTTGTAAAATTTGCCCTTGACTATCAAATAAAAGAATGTGTAATTTGTAAACCCACTTCTTCGTGTGTGCCCTTGCCACAAAGTTTGTGTGCAAAACGGTATTAACATATGCACAAATGGTTGTGTAAGATCAACTGTGTGCAGACTATGGTGTGTACTTCTGCTAACTGCAAGTACAGAGAGGTATGGATTTTCAGTTTAAAATGCTGGCAACTATTACCTCCAGCAGTTTGGATCAGCCAGAAAGTGAAGGCGGGCATATTTTATTACCCTGAAAATAGAGGACATTCTATTCTATTTTACTCAAACTTTTCTTGAGCATTGGAAGTATTTCATTTCTAGTTACACTGATTTTTTTTTCTGACAGTGTTCTTAAGGACTGTTTTTTTGTTGTTTTTTTTTTCAATCATGAAACAGAATTCCTGGGTTTAAAATATGAAAAGATTTGTTGTATTATGTTCCAACTAGACTTCATCACATTTTATCTTACGGGACACAACGTTCACAATGTGACACAGTTTAGCTTTTTTAATTAAAAGAAAAAAGCCTGAACAATTCGTTTAAATCCTAGCTTAGCTTCTTAAGATGGGCAAATCACTTTGGGAAAAAACATATCATCTTGAATGTTTGCCCTTGCCTACTTGCAGCCAAACTTTGTTATAATGACAGATTAGTTTAGCAAAATCCTTTGTTCCCCCCACAAACATGCCTCTAGTTCCCTTGCCTGGACCTCCCTGCTGGTTTCCATACTTTATAAAATATGGTGGCATGTAACCGCTGGGCTCTGCTACTGCTCCTTTAAAATTTGCAGCCACTGAGTGTTTCGCATTTGAGTTGCATCTCTGGAAAGCATGGTGCATGTCTGTGATTCTCAGTATTATTTGTGGCTTCCTAGATACATAATACAGAGAGAGGCTGCTCATCCACAGAGCCAAATCATCTGCCTGTGTGGAAGAACGAGGGTTGGTTAAAACTATTATTTAACCAAAAATTGGGTTTCAATTAAAAGGGTATTTTTGTGGTAAATTTTGAGTTTTTATGAAAAGCTTTTCAGTAAAAATGGATTGGGGGGAACCAAAGTTTTGGGGTATCAGTTTTTCAATTAAAAGTCAAAATTTTTAAATGAAAAATGGTGATGAAAATGATATTTTTTTCCCACTGTAAAAAACCCACCATTTTCTGACCAGCTCTAGGAAGAACCTCTAGCTTATAACTTCAGGAAATTGAGCTCCTTCTGAAAACTTTACTGTTAGCATATTTTTAAAAAGCATATTCATCAGTTCATTCAGAGAAGTAGACTACTCGGTAAGGTGTACTTATGCCTGTTTTACAGATTGTGAAGCTGAGGCAGAGAGTAATTAAGTGATTTATGCAAGGTCATAGGGTGAGTCAGTGGCAGAATTAGAAAGCAACACCAGGAGACCTGAACTGCCAGTCCCTGTTCCAACCAGTAGACAAGACTCTCTCAGGCTGCTTTATTACTCTGGGGAATTCAGAATGCTGACTAGCTTACAAGTAGATTCCGATTTATATATGGAATATTTAATTGACTCTGCAGTATCCATGAGCTATGAGTTAATGACTGGAATTTTAAGTCTATTATAATCATGTGCTTTTAGAAAGGCTGAGAAAGGCAGGTACAGTATTTTAAAATCAATGTTGATAAGAGCTATAGAAGAATAAGGTATTTTATGTATTTATATCACCTTCCATTGAAGGATCTAAAAGCATGAAAGAATGAAACCTATCTGAATTAGCTTTTATATCCATATAACAAATGGGTAAACTGAGACAAGTAAGTAAAGTGACCTTGCAGGAAGTCTGTGGCAGAGCCAGAAATATAACCCAGACATTCTGACTCCTAGCACTGTGCTTTCACTGCTAGGCATGCTGCTTCTCTACCAGTACTATAGATTGTAATTTTATGGGTGGCCCAAGATTTCTACCATAAAGTTAACAGGAACCATCAAACTGGTCCTCACTCTTTCCTTAGATATATTTCTCTTAATGTCACTGATTGTTGCCTGCATGTGTTTCCAAGGACAGAATCTGACCCCTAATGCCGATATTAAAAGAAGAGATTGCTTATTAAGGCAATGTGATTTTTAAACAGCTTGGCTCATTGTTAAGCACATATGTGATTATGTCAATTTAGCTTTTCTTTACTATAAAGGCTTCAAGCAAAATGTTACACAAGACAAAAAACAGAATGCATTTGAGTGCAAATGACATCCTTTGGACAACTATCATAAAAACCTGCATGTGATTATACCCTGGGCTCACTTTTATTTTGCAGTACTGTGCCCTGGACTGAGGTCTACAGTTGCTGACCACTGCTGTTGATTATCTCACTGTAGCACATAATGTTTTGTACCAGGCGAATGTATTCTAGCAAGCCCCTAAATTGTATTTGGACAAAGAATAATTGAACACTGGACAGAATAACAAATGCTATGGTCAAGTTTGCTTCATGGGTTTATCGTGTTGTATTAACATGATAGAAATATGAATACTTAAATCTTATCTCAGGTATAGTTTATAACTGCATTAATCATTTACTGTATTATATATATTTCATGTCACTAAGATTGTGAGGAAAAGATTCCATTTTCCCAGTGCAGTCAGTTGAATGTGCTTTAGATAAGTTAAAGGCATTGCATTAAACTATTCCAACATGGCTTTCTCTTACAGATCCTTCAAAAGGATGGGGAACATATATCAAGCAGTAATAACCAGTATATTTTATACTTTTTTCTTTTAAAAGATGCACCAATACATTTTCCATGGTCAGTGAAATCAGATAAATGAAGTTACAAAGTTTTCTATTTATATTGACAGACACTTTTACCACTCTTACATGACTATATTTGTTTCCCCTTTGAGATTTTAAACACTCTTGTACCAATTAAGGTAGTAGTTGGAAAGACACCAAAATTACCTGGAGGGATCATAGGAATAGACTACACATACCCGAAATATTTAAAATGACATTTCACTTGATTGGCATTTTTTACAGGGGTTGTAAAATTCAAGCCCTACATGTAGGGAGGGGATTGCTTGCATGCATCTGTGAGACATTAGCAAACAGGAGAGCACACCCGTTTTAATCCATATAAAATAAATATGTACCAGGATATACATTATGCCCTGCAGATTGTCTTTTTAGGTCTTATATGAACATTGCACATTCATTGCCCAGGAATTAAACACATGCCCTAGTTTGCAAGACTGATACTGATTAATTTCCTCAAAATCAAAGGAAAAAAGCAAAGGAAAAGGAAAGATACTCCAACGAGAGGAGAGAGACAGCTGCTACACCATTTTCTGCAGTTTGTGGGAGGGAAGAAAGGCCAGATTACTAGCCTACGTGCTCAAAGAAGTAACCAGATCAGGCTCCTGGTGGCACAGCTTATGTGTGAAAACTGTTTCATAAATCTAAAGTGAATGTAGACTGAGCAATTAAGCCTGTTTTCAGTGCCTATTCTTTTTTACTATCAGTGTGATATATGGCCAGTAGGGCTCATATCCTGGGGTACAGTCTATTCACTTTGTGCCACCACTGATGGTGGAATTTGGCCATATAAATTCACCCCAATGCTGGAGGAACATCCAACCTGGTAGCTCCTATAACAGCCCTTCTTCCTGCTGCCATTGTTGGCCAGGAAAACAGGCCTGGTCAGGGCTTCCCTGTTGATCCCCAGCTGCCATATCATCTCAGGGCTACAAGCAGCTGGAGTAACTTGGAGCAGCTCTGTTATAAAGGGAGATTGGCTCAGCAGACAGTTAGTGCAAGATCACCAAAAGCTGCCTTTGCAACTCCTTCTAAACTACACTGTGCAAGCCTCAACCATAGCCAAGTATCTGGGCCTCTTCAGTGGGTTCCAGAAAATGTGAGGCTTTCAATCTGATCCTGCTCTCATTGAACTAGCCAGGAGTTTTATCACTGATTTCAGTGGGACCAGAAGTAGGGATAATCCTTCCTTTAGCAGGGACTAATTCTGCATGGCCTAGAGCAACTCCCATTCAAGCCAGAGAGTTATTTTTCTTCCATACAATACACTTGTGGACTTTATAACCTTCTGACAGTACCCTGCTTGTTGGCAAATGATGCAAATTCCTAGAGTAGCTGAAGCATACATATGCATAAAGTCATAGCTACAGTAAGTGGTTTCTGTAGAGACCTCGAATGAAGATTGTGATTAGGGAATGAGGTAAACTGGTCCAGCAAACTAGTTATCTATGTATGTTTAGGTGTCCAGTTATATTACAAAATAGGCATTTTATACCTTCATCGCTACCATTATTTTTCATCATTCTCAGCACTCCTGTTTTCTAAAGTTTTACTGCTAAGAAGCCAATTGCAATGCCAAAAATGCTTACGCAAATGACCATATTCCCAATTATAAAACTTCCTGAAATGACTTCTCGCTTGTATGTCTACTTTACTCTCTCTCTCTCTCTCGTCTGTGTAAAGAGCATGTATTTTCAAAGTATCTCACCGTGCTCACTTATTTTCTAGCAGCTTCTCTCTAATTGAGATCATTTGAGCTAATCTTAATAGCAGATTCACTGCCATAGAATGTTTATATGAATTGAATGTTTGTAAGTGGTGAGCAAAGTGTTTGCCAGTACTCAATTAGTAGCTCTTATGTCATTGTTGAATTTGTTTTAGGGTTTTTTGTAGAACTTCTTTGAATTACAGTTTCACAGGCTGCCTAAATCAATGACATATGTGTCTTCATAACTACCCTGTAAAGATGACTATCGTGATTTTTTTTGTGTGGGCCTTTAAGACTTTATGTTTACTTCAGTGAAGTGAAGCAAAGGTCATAACACAGTGTAACTTATTTCTGAAAGTTTCAAAAAAAATCAAAACAGCAGGCTGTAGAATAGAAAGGTGAGATTCAAAGACACAAATCACTTCACAGTCACAAAAATTGCCAAAAAATAGCAGCTTGCAGCTGTGCACAGCAGGGACAGAAAACATTAAACACATGTTAAATAACAAATAGGAGACTTAAATATAGCTAAAAGTGGACCTTATACTGAATAAATCATGTAAACTGCATCTTAATGGGCCTAAGGAATGTAATGGATCATGTGAAATCTTCTAAATTTATACTGCTTAAAAAAATCCATAGCTTAGGCCCCTGATTTTAAAAAAGAGACTATTGAGTCCACAAGTAAATATTTTTTCTTTCATTTTCTTGCAACATGTACAGCTGGATTTGAGAAATTTCATTTTAGTTAAAGGCAAAACAAGACATGCATTCAAATCAGTTTGAATTTTGGGTGTGAAACTATTTAACATTCTCTTTACACTCCTTTGGCTTTTAATGAAAATGTCCTTTTCCTTTTCTGCCATTACAAATGCAAAGAATGTGGCTTATCCCATTTTTTTATATACTCCTTGTAAAGTGTTTGAATTGGTCTATCCAATATCCCACATTCATTTGTAGTGTCTGTGAAAGGGCAGCCATTGCTCAATGGGCAACAAGATTCTCATCCCATCTTTTCTACTGTCTGGGAAAGAGGAGGGGTGGGGGGTAAAATCTCTTCTTTTTATGAGAAGCATGACAAATAAATCACCAGCTTGAGTATTCAGATCAATCCTGCTGGCAACTATCCTTCCCTTGAAATATTTGTAGCCTGTATTTTCTGTCTTCTGAATATTTTCAAGCCTTCTTGCTTGCCTTCCACACGGAGAGTTACAGTTCAGTTTTTCTGTGTGTATCTTTTTTGAGATTAATGTTCTTTAATGACATCATTGTGTGCTATGACGGGAAGGTCCCCAAGTTTGCCTTTCTTCCCATCTCAGTAGCACTTCTTTACAAATCAGCTGTCAGACTTTGATGTTTTTCCTTTAGGGCTATCTTTCTTAAACGCAATATAGCTTACCTATAGGTTTAGCAAGCCCGCATTCTCTCATTAGATACATTTTTTGTCATCAATAATAAGTTGCCAAGGAGCGTAATGTGAGGGGTAACTGATACAGTGTGGAAGAGAGCCATTGTATGCTAATGCGACTGTCTCTCACAACAATGTAAATAAGAGACTGAATATATTTCAAGGCTCCTTTGTTTTCAACATTGTTAGATGGTGTTCTATTTCCAGTCTGAATATTCATAATATGCTCCTAGAGTTCAGCGGCGAAATAAGTGGCTTTGAGGAAAAAAAATTAAAAAGTGGAGGGGGAAAAAACAGAAAGAAATGAGTAGTGTTCTAATGAGGAACAGTTGAGTAGTATGATGTAGCATACTTCTGAGGTTTCTATCAGCCTGGAGCCGTTCTTTCTTGGCTTGTATACAGTGCATTCACATGGAGCTGTGTTTGGATGAGAGCCTTCCAAAGTCAGTAAATGCTCTAATGTACTGAAAAGTGATAAATATGAATACACACACACACACACACACACACACATCACATAGTTATTTCCATTTCCTCTATTTCTAGTAGACGGATGAAATTCCAGAAGGCAGTGGTGCAGCTACAAAATAAAATGATTTACTTGGTGATCACCTGGCATTATGTAGTACGAAAGTATTGTTTAAAGACAAGCACTCCAGTTATACATCTTGTCTCAGTTTGTGCATTAACAATAATAATAAACAAAGTGGAATAAAAATTGTGTGAGTGTTGTCACTTCCTCAGTGACATGCATGATCCAGTTAACCTGCAAATGTAGCAAAGAAGGGATCAGTTTTAGACCTAGGCAGCAAGCAATTTTGCTAGAAATATGATATTATAACTTCAGACGAGGTAGGAACCATGCATCTGTTTACCAAAGGAAGACTCTTTTGAGTGACATTATGCACTAACAACAGTAATGGCAGCAGACACTATGATTGTGATTTTTATGGCCCAGCTTTTGTTAATTTCTTTTGACATATTCCCTGGAAATCTTAGGCTACCAAAACAATAAAATAAAATAATAAGGCTGAATAGGTTAATGAAATCACAAAAGAAAAGTGGCCATAATGGAAATGCAATTGCTGACTGAAATATTTATTACTTACATTTATTTAGATCCTTTATGGAAGATGTGTCTGTTTTCCTATTCTTTGATTTTGCTCTGAAGTTTCTAGGAGTTTTTGTGCTTTTTCATCTAATATTCCTCCTCTTACTCTCCCAATGTGATTCATTTCTTTAAGATCTTGTTTTATTTTTAAGTCATCAATTACTCAAACTTTGTTGGCCTATCTATTCTCTGCCATCTGGACCCCATACCTTATTTTAAAGCATGTTCAAATAATGACAACCTTCTTTTCTCAATTAATTTATGGGCTGTGGGGACCATTTTTCATTTGTTATCATGCACTTCCATTTGATCTCTCGTATCTTTCTTCTGCATCTGCAACCATAGTGTATAAATCTTCCTCTCTAGCATTGTCATGGTGTCCAAGATATATAGGTATAACTCCCTATTAGTTCCACAAAACTGACCTTAATTTCTAAAAATGGTATCAGATGTGAATAAAGTTTGGTAAGATGATTTGTTTTGATTTACTTTGTACCACTTATCTTTGAGTTTTCTTCCTACTTTTCTTTTATCTAATTTAGACAGTACAGTCTTGCAAGCCCAGTTGCATGTTTATCCATTACCTTACTGCCAATGCTGTTCCGTGGAGAGATAGGACTGCAAGATTTTGGCTGTTAGGAATAATAAAATGGCATTTTCAGTAACCTGTAGGCTACTAAGCTTGCAATTTCTTTTTGCATTTAAAAATGGTAATTTTTTCTCAAAATCCACAGATTTTTGCAGCTATTATTGAGGCGACACAAGTCCTATAAAATAAACGGAAGCAGACAAATCCAAAAAACTTTCCTTTTATTTTGCTGTGTTGACAAATGATAAGACTTAAAAATCTAATTCTCCCACCGAGCATTTACAAGAAGCTGGTTTGGATTGCTGAAGGGCTGTGCTCACACAACAAAATCTGAGCCGTGTGTGTTTTGTTTTACATAAACAGACTTCAGTCCAAACTAAAGAATGCTAATTAAGCAAAAACCATGACCAGATGTTTATTAACACCTCTCAGGTTCATGGGATTTCAATAGTGTGCAGTTTTCATGGACTAATTTGAGAAGAGAAACACCTTTATTGGAATAATGGCCAATTATAATTGCCTACTTTGCCTATTTTTCTTTTATCTCATGTGTAGGGGAAAAAATAAGTTCAACCTATCATCCTAGTGCTGTTGATATTAATTCTGCACATCATTTGGTACATATTATTAATAATAAATACGTTGTAATGTACAGATGAAAAATTCCTAGTCCATTTACTTTACGACAACTTTTTTTTATTCGTTTATCATGTGCCAAAATTGTTAACCTATTTATATGTAGTCTGCCATCAGCTTTGCCTCTGCCAAGGGAACGATGCATCACTTTGATGCCAAAAAGGCACCAAAACAGGAAGAGTTGCTGTTGGGTCCCAGCATGGTGACTTCATCACAGGCCACAGCTTCAAACTGTGGAGTAATAAAACTGAATAGCACAATATAAAACTCCATGTTTCATAAGACAAATATTGCTTTACGCATTCATGTCTCTTGTACTATGTTAACTGTAGGAAGAAATGGAATACAGTTTTAGTGACCCCCTGGGACCTATAAAGGCTATTTCTGAGTCTGAATCTTGCTGTTTAATTTAATCATTTATTATATTAATATTCAAATGGGCTGCATCTTATTAGCTACTGCAAAGATGTTAGTATGTCTGAAATAAATACCTAATTATGCTTTTGAAGAGAGAGGTTCTAAAGACTTTCCTATGTTTGTGCTAATAGAACAGTTCATTTGCAGATTTTTTTCTGCAGAAATAAGCAGTCTGAGCATCTTTTCCCTCCTTTACTTTGAATAAAATAAAAACAAGGCTCAAATATACCATTGTGATGCCTAAATAGCAGGTATGCATTTTCCTTTTTGTGTTTTTAGGTTTCATTCTCCAAGCTGGTGAGTTATACAGAAGCAAACTGACCAGTCCCCTCAGCTCCTAGCTCAATAACACATTAATAAAAATAACTGCTTTAACCAAATGACCATGAAATTAAGTATGTTCTTCTTCAAATTAAACAAATGGATATGCTTTTGAAAATACACTTTGAGCCTGACATGGTCGTGTTTAAAACACATTGTCATTTTATTGTTTTAAAAACCCATCATTATTTTTTCCTTGCATGCAAAACAAAAAGATGAGGACATTGGCTTTCACAAACAATGGGCACTAGCATCTTGCAAAAATGATAGTTGACAAAATTCATAGCAGGGCACAAGCATGTGGGCAGAAGGAAAAAGAGTGAGTGGATTTCTAGTGTCAACTTTTCTCCAGGATCTGTAAGAAGTCCATTTTACCAAGTCTTCATGAGGATAAACTGAACTGCTGGCATAACATACACAGACAATACTAACAAATTCTAAATTAAATCTATACACTGCATTTAGAGTAGTACAGAAATTTGCACTAAATGCAAAAGTTACAGTCTGCAAAACTAGGAATTAGAAGTTACCATCTTTCAAAAATCACCACTACCAAACCTTCAATAATCCTTCAAAACAATCACTAAGTATGAGGCGCTAACTAAGACAATTATTTGCATCATAATTTATTTTCTCTATGGATGCGGGTGCTAATAAAAGGTTAAAGGAGAGAGAGTGCTGGAGGATGAACTCCTCATTTTATCCACAAACAGCCAAGTACAGCTGACTGCAGCATGGGTTCCTCCAAACTGACCTGCAAATGGCCTTATCCTTGACTAGGAACTAGCTTAGTTTTCTTGCGACTGCTTCTATGCATGTTTTATAAGCTGGAACTGCCAGGTTTGTTTAATTATCACAGGAGTTATTGACATGCAAATTATCAACCTTTAAGAACTGGGGGGGGGGGAGAGCGGAGCAAGAGGAAGGGTGAGCTGGGTCAATTTCCATTATTGTTAAGGGAAAGTTTGTGTGACACATGCAACTCCTGTTATTGCTAATGAGAGTTGTGTTTCTGTCCCAAAGGTAACATGGACTCCTAAACTGGGGGTCCATTCCATAGCCCATTCATTAAATCTACCAGCGCTTTCCTGATGTTGTCACTTCCTATCCCTATCAGCCCTACAGTGTTACAACAGACATGTTACTATACAGTAGCCACCCTTAAAATAGATGCGATAAAATAGCTAAATAGATATGGTTAATCACAACCTGCATTATTTGCTATACTGGGGTGAAAATTATGTAGTCCTCTAAGGCAAATCACAAGTTTGTAAGGATGACTACTGTATATTATACTTTTATTCTTAGTTACTGACCAGTTGATGTTACTAACAGTGATTATCTGATGTACACCGCGTATACAACAATAGCTTGTTAGGTTTTACTTGACACAAATAACTCTTCACCAAGGAACTAACTAGCTGATATATATTTTCTTGTCACTAGATACTTGAAATATACATCATCTTAAATTCCAGTTTGCCTTCTTTTTTTTCCTCTAGAATATTTAAAGATTAGATTTTCATCCTAGAGCTAATGAGTAGAGGCATAGCTTGCTAGAGTATCAATAGTTAACCTGTAATATACACTTATATTACCCTCTGTTGAACAGACAATGTAAGGTTTTAAATATCACACCACTAAAACCACGTATTCCCGCAGTTTTAGACTAGCCATAAGAATGCTGTGTATATGTTTTCCTCATTATTTGGATGTGCTGTTTGAATGTTGTGATCAGTGATTCAGAGCACATGATTCATCAGGAAGACATTTGCTAGGCAGACATGTGAGGAGCTGTCTGCCTCTTCAATCTCACTGACAGGGCAAAAATGCTGATTTATAGTAAATCATTAAAATCTGCTTATTATTGCACTGCTTGTTCCTCTTCTCCACTTCAAGCCAGCATCTTGATCTGCATCATGTCTCTTACAATTTTATACTACAGCAAGCAGTTATTTAAACAAGAGAGAAATGATCCTTAGTCTTTATTAGTGCATAGGAAAGGATATTTTGTTTCAAGAAGACTAATTAAGAATGCAGACTATTTTCTTGCTCAGTTTAGGGAAAAATAAAGATTTAAAACATCTAAGCACAAAGAATTATTACACTAAAACAATACTGTAAAATGATTATTGAATACCTCCATTTTTAAAAAAAATCACAAAGTAACAGCTCACACATCACCAAAAATATTGGAAAAGGAGTACAGGTGGTATGGAGGTATGCTGTGAGAATGGAGTCAGGCAATACAGAGCTAAATACAATCTGAATACTGATGAAAAGAATAGACTGGTATTATGTACCACTCTGTTACAGTTGACAATGGGAGCATTCTTTTACCATCATTACAAAAAAAAAAGTTTTATTTGTTTACTTTGAAAGAGATGAATTTGGTGAAATAATACAATATGTAAATACACTGTATGCTAGAAAAACAAAGAAACAATACAAAAAGGTCCATATTGTGTATGTGTTACTTACAGTAAAAATTTTAATTTGACGCCTGGGGACAGAAATCCTTGCCACTGAATTACAAAGAAGTGAATAAACTGACTCAAAATTAATCCATACAGATCTGTCCCCTTAATAATACTAATTCCAGAGAACAAAGCAGTGCATAATGCATTTTAAATTAACTTGGAAAATGCATAATTTATATTTGTTTTATTTCCTAATATTTGAACACAGGTACATTTTAGAATTCTAAGGGCAAGAAAGAGAAGGGCAGATTTTTATCCATATATATTCAATTTAAAAAAAAAGGCAATATTTTAAGCTCTCCAAGAAAAGGACTTCAGCTGTGAAATATTACAGAGAAAAGATAAACACAGTTAGGGGAGAGCAAATGATTTTAACATGCTGTGAAATGAATATGTTTGGTTAAAATATAAAAAGGGTCCTAATTCCTAATAAAACATTCTAAAATAGATAATTACATATTAGTTTGGATCTGAAATAATGTCCTTAGTCATGAGAAGCAATTGAGAGATACCCTGCAGGGTGCCCATGGTGGGCATGGCTGGCAGATAGAATGTTGTATGGAAGAGGGATAACCCCCTTTATGAGAAATGCACATTATATTTAGGAAATTGCAGAATCCTACTCCCTCCCCTTACTCATGCCCTTCACTTGCACATGTGACATCATCACCTCTGTTTTACATATCAGACTTTTATAGCTATAGAGATATATGCAAGTCAAAACACAGGCATCCTGTATGTAATCTAAAAAAGATGTGTATGCGGTACAGGTATATATTTATCCCTAGTCACTGTGGTATCACAGTATGCTACCTCCAACCTAGAGCATTCAAAGAGCAAACATTCAGTAACCAGAGCACCATGTAAATGTGGTGGAAAGGAAATAATTTTACATACTGATATTGTTCCTCTTCCACACTAAACATGGATGGTCAACATATTCTTAATCATCTCATGATCATTTGCTTGCCTTTAAATGTTTATTCTATAGTTAAAAAAGAATAGGAAACAAAAACAACCAAAAGGAGTGCAGTTTTATTATTAGCAGGGAGGTGGCCGCTGAGGTGCAATTAGTAGTGAGCATTTGGAAATGAAGTGCGCTAGTCTGAAAAATTAATCCTCAATATTTTCTTCTCTCCCTTTTTCCCCAGTGCAACTTTAGATCTGATTAATTGGAAGGGCCGTTGGTGAAATTCTGGTAAGTGGGTGTCTTCTACTTATTTACATTCTTCCAAACACTTGCCTATGACTTAGCTGATACTATGAGGCTTTACAGCTATCAGTGTATACTAGTATCAGAGGGGTAGCCGTGTTAGTCTGGATCTGTAAAAGCAGCAAAGAATCCTGTGGCACCTTATAGACTAACAGACGTTTTGCAGCATGAGCTTTCGTGGGTGAATACCCACTTCGTCGGATCCAAGAATACTAGTGTATACTAGAGAGGTGGAGTGTGTATGTGAGAGAGGCAGAGATGACATTTCTCTCCTTGGATGTCATTTTGAGTAGTTGTTAATGAAAGAAAGACAACATTTAAGCCTTTTCTACACCAAGGAAATTTTGCTAGGGTTTTCCATTAGTGGGTTAGCTTTACAAGCATGAGCAATGTTAGAAGCCCAAGCAGGGATAGGCCATCAGTTGCTTCCAGTTTTTTAAAGTGCCACGTTGATTAGACCTGCTCAGAGCACTGTTGGATCACCCAGTGTTTAAAATGTTGGTGGCTCATATGCACTAAATACAAGTGGGATGGAATGGATGTTAGAAACGAGTTGCAAAAACTGCCCTAGTGTAGACTTTAGGGGCTAATCCAGCTCACAGTACAAATCACACAAATACTAGATCATTATCAAGTGACCATTCACATGGCAAAGAACAGGTTTGCCAGAGATCTGCTAAACTTTCACAAGGAAGCACAAAACCAGAGTGAAATTTGCCTGAGTCCAGGCTTAGTTACAAACCTGAGTCATAAACACTTCTGGCAAGCTTAGGCAGAACATTGAATTAACTTGAACTGAGTCTTCCCCCAAAGATGCAATGTGGTGATTTATAGTGCATCAGAAACCATGTGGTTTTGATCTTAAATCAAGAATGCAGATTTTATTTCAAGTGTACCACAAAAAGTGGGAAAATCAAGGAGTAAAAATCTATCCAAAATGAATCCTTCACCTCCCAATACTGGTTGAACACTAGGTTCCTTCATGAACCACACTAGCTGAATTTTGCACAGATCAACTATTTATCTTTTTTCCTTCCTTTGCATTTAAAAAAATCAACTTGTATAGACCCACTAAAAGCCCCAGTCATATGCAAAATGTTGGCTGTGCAGAAGAAAATCTATTTCTAGTTAAATTCTTCCTTGGCACTGTTGACGTGAGTTATTTTCAATAATAATTCAAGTTTACAGGATAGCCTTATCGTGGGCTAATGCAAATTAATGCTTTGAGTCATAAGTGTTTCCCTTGGAAACAGTAATTTCAAGTTAACATCTCTTGATGTGAAATGGAGTGCATTGTCACAGGCTCTCTCTCACCAACCTACAAATTAACTCGTGTCCCCACTCTACACAAATATGGATGGCATCCCACTTTACTTCTTCATCTTAAGCTACAGGGCCAAATTCTGCTCTCAGTGAATTTGACTGGTTTAACTGAAAGCTAAAATTGGACTATAAGGCCTTCTGCGGCCATTAGTAGTAACAGGATGGATAAACTGCTAGCGCCTGCAGAAAATTACAACAAAAATGATTTCTGTAAGATACAATATTTATCCCATGCCCAGACTCATTTGAGCAAGTGTGTGTGGGGGGGAGAGGGACTTTACTCTTCTAGACAATGAACATAATGAAGTACACACAAGAGCCTTAAAATGATGAACTAAAAATGCTGCTTTTGGGGGCTTCAGAAGCACCCAGGGATAACTGGTTACCTGCCCTAGTTGGTGTCCACCAAAGTACAAAGAAGGTATTTGCCATGATAACAACAGCACATTTATCTAGAGTTAGAGTCATAAAGAATAAGGGCAGGAGGGGCCAGCAGATCATCTAGTCTCACCTCCTGTATATCACAGCCCACCAGCACCTGCATCCCACAGAGTTGTTGGATCAAGTTCTATCTTCCCATCAACATTTATTACCATTATAAGAGACAGAAGAAAATTAAGAGAAAAAAAAAAGATAAGAAAAGCAAGTAGAAAGAAAATAATAATGAGAGAAACGTTTGTTGTTTCTTAATTGTATTGTGGACCTTTGTGTGACACTGGGAATGAATCAGTGGTGGGAAAAATAACAGGGAACACAGGGGTTGTGATGCCATCTTCCACTGCTGGGGAGCCAAATGGCAGAGCATCAGTGGTGCTATGAGCCACAGGGGAGTAAGGCAGTTCAGCAGAGAAGCCTCAGCACAGCTTTACCAGCAATGTTTCTCTGCATGGATCCCGACGTAGGCAGCTGGGTTCCAACTACAACAGAAGAGATGGGCAATGGGAGGAAATCCCTGTTCTTCTGGAAGTTCATGTGTAGAGGGTGGGGGAATGCACTGGACGGGAGCTATCTGAATTGAGCTTAGATTTCTATGCTATCCTTGGTAGTGCAGGAAGGAGACAGTGTGCCCTGCAGAGACCTCTCCCCTGACCTGAGTGAACACAGAATGAAGTGAGAGTACAGAAATTGGTGGCAAAGGACAAGATGGGGTGATCTGGGAAAGAAAAGCCCAAGGCAGTGATGGGAGTGGGGATAAAAGGGAGCATGACACTGGAGGATGAGGGAGAGGGGAGTAGAGAGAGATTAGAAAATAGAGGAAAGAGGGATGGAGGATGGAGCACCGAGGGGCAGGGTAAGCAGCAAATGGAAGAAGAGTGGTCAAGATAGGATAAGGAGGGGGAGTGCAATAGTGGAGAGATACAGGAAAGTGGACAGAATGTAATAAAAGGGCAAGGAAAACAAGAGGCAAAAGAAAAGAAACACGAGTAGGGGAGATGAAAGGAAGAAATGGAAAAGTAAAGAAAAGTTAAAAGAAGACAACCAGGCTGATGGGAATGATGGGTAGGTTGATGGTGTCAGAAGGGCTAAATTATGTCGGAAGGAAAAGAAGCAGGGAAGGGAAAAGTGTGCTGCTTCCTTTGGGGCTTAGTGGAAAGGGACACTGTACAGCTGTGCCTTTTGGACTGTGCCTTGTTGAGGAGGCTGATTAGAGAAGGGGAAAAGGAGGGTGACTGATCGTGGAGGACATTTGGGGGCAGATATGAATAAAAATTTTCTGTTAGCACTTTCCTTGCACAATACCAATATGTTGTCTCCAATATTTGTTTTTTGAGACCACTCCAGTGATATAGGACACCAAGCAAGGATTAAAGAAAAAATACTTGGATTAGGATTTATGTATACACTTTGACTTTATAGATGTCTTGGAACACCCCAAACTTTATAAAAAACAAGTAAAAATAATAAATAGCCTTCTATGAAGTTGGGAACACAGTGGCAAGTCAGATAGGAGGAGGTTAATGAAATCAGAGTTCATAAAATTGAAGTGTAGTTGTATTAAAGAGAATGAGTTTAGATGGTAGAATATGAGAAAGCTTTCTAATTGCAAGAACAATTAAACAACAATTGCAAGATAGGTCAGTGGAGTATTCAACGACAGATCATATCATGCATTGAGAGGAAGAGCACAAGGGATAACGGGTATGCTTACACTGCAGTGTAAGCCCAGCTGAGACTCTGGCTTAAGCCCGGACACCCCCTCTTTCTACACACTATTCTGTCTAACTTGGGCCCATGCCCCAAATCCCTGCAGGCATGGAGGGTTCACAATCCATTGTTTTGCAGTGTGGATACAGCTCAGGCCTGGACGACCCAGACTTAATAAATGGAGATATACCTATCTCAAAGAACTGGAAGGGACCCTGAAAGGTCATCGAGTCCAGCCCCCTGCCTTCACTAGCAGGACCAAGTACTGATTTTGCCCCAGATCCCTAACTGGCCCCCTCAAGGATTGAACTCACAACCCTGGGTTTTGCAAACCAATGCTCAAATCACTGAGCTATTGGGTTCTGAGAGTCTAACAACACTATCCCACAATTCCATGGGAGAGTGCCCTCTGTCCTTTCCATTCCAAAACTGTCCAATTAGCTCCCAGGAAATGGAAGCAATCTCCCTGCTTAGCATTTAACCCTTCCATTTTGTTCTGACCACTGTGCTGCAAGCAGAGTGAACCTTCTTCTGCATTTGTAATGGCCACTGACAAGACAAAGTCCTTTACCAAGCATGCTGCTGGCTGTGTTCCTGTAACATGCAGGGTGGACAGTCAAAATTTTTGACACTGCACCATGAACCAGGGCTACAGCAGCCACAGCTGGGGAGGGTGCTAGAAAGACTGAGATAGGGTGGTTTGCCTCAGGTATGCATACTGCAGTGTGGATGCTGGCCAGGGGCGGCTCTAGCTTTTTTGCCACCCCAAGCACAGCAGGCAGGCTGCCTACGGCGGCTTGCCTGCAGGAGGTCCCTGGTCCTGCGGCTTTGGCATACCCGCCGCCGAATTGCCGCAGAATCTGCGGGACCCACGGACCTCCCGCAGGCAAGCCGCCGAAGGCTGCCTGACTGCCGCCCTCACAGGGACCGGCAGGGCGCCCCCCACAGCTTGCCGCCCCAGGCATGTTCTTGAAGCGCTGGTGCCTGGAGCCGCCGCTGATGCTGGCACCCCATGTTTGGGGCCTGGGTCCATAAATCCTAAACACAGGGTCAATTTGCAGTGTGGACGCTCAAACCTTGGGCTTGAAAACCAGGGTCCATGGACTCAACTACCACTAACCCTGTGCTTACATTGCAGTGTAGACTTACCCATAGGGTATAAGGTAAAAGGAATTGGCCTAACTATCCTACGAGGGCTCTTTCAGACAAACTATAGAAGGGAATTACCTGTTCAACATTCAATACATCTTTCTACCATCAAAAAGATGTTTCTTATTGTCAATAGATGACTTATTTTGTACAACTCTAAATCAACTTTATGAATATGAAAAAAATGTACAATTTTGATTTTTGCATTTGGCACAGATAATTCATCTTGAACAGACTGGATAGGATTTACGGGAAGATTTCATTTGATATTTTGACCTAGATACTTCAGCACAATTGAAAACACACACACATATACAAATATAAACACTTCAATGAATTATATTTGCAACTGAATTTATGATGTCCAGAGATATCACTGTAATGTACAAACATCATTTCTCCCTTTTGGATATTTGTCTTGTGGCTTAATTCTTAAAATTGTTCAGAATAAGATGCAGCACATAAAGTGTCTGGTTATCATTTCTCTTAAGTACTATAATACATTTAAATCATAATGTACATTACACTGCAACACCTTGCTTTTCTTCCAACTAGTGGCAATTCTATTCCCTAAGGACCATCATTCTTTAGAGAAAATAAGAGATTTCATCTGTAACAATCCCAAAGAGAATTCTTGCACTTGAGGGTGTTTTTAAAAAAGACAATTTACACAGAAGAGTAGGGCTGTTGATGTGATAATTGAGAACCACTTGGTGACAATGTCTTTCTTTTCACAATTACTACCTTTATACTTTGTTCTATGGAAGAGGAAAATAGAAGGGCTGGCAAAATTTCCTGTGGCCAAATGATGAAGGAAAATTGGCTGCTGCTTCCAGAAGCTTGTTGATTAAGCACAACAAAGAGGGAGTAAGCCTTGGGCCACAGAAATAAAGAGCAATTAGCTTGAATGACAATGGTGGTCCTAGTGTCATGCAAGTCAGAGCTCTCCTCAGGCTGCCTTAACTCAACCTGGGGATCTGCCATGTTCCTGTCCCCACCCTCTTCATTTTTTTAAGCCAGTGACTAATCAGGAAGTAGGACATATTGATTTTCTGAGTCGAGATTTCCATAAGCTCAAACTGCAGGTATTTATTTCTAAAAGCAATCATGTAGTTAAGTTTTTAGAAACAACCTGATTCAACAAACAGGTTGCTAACTTGTTAGACTTTGCCCAACAGGGTAAATTATTCTACTCACAACATCCCACCCTTGTATCTCTGTGACACACAGGCACAGTCCTGATGATGATGTTTCAAAACTGTGATGTAAGCTACGGATACATCACAGCATTGTAGCCTTGTATTGAACCATCATCCAACATGATGAGACAATATATGAAAGTGCTTTTAGGACCTGGAATATTCCACATGATACCAGATGTCTTACAAAAATGGGTGTGTGATCCAGGAAATACCAGGGCCTGGGGCAGCCCTTGCCAAACGTATTTCTGAAATATTTAAAAAATGCATTCACATAGGGTGAAATTGACCCCTCCTGATTGACTACTGAGTAACTGGGCTCTGTCTGGATAGGATGAGGAGGCAAAATGCATCCTTCCCACATGAAGCATTTGAGCAAGTCTGGCTGGAATAGCAGCTGCTGCTCCATCACACCAGTTGTACAGAACACTGGGGTCACTGAATCCATGCAGATGTGGACTCACTAGCCTTCCTCTATTGTGCTTTTTCATACTGGGCTACGCAGGGCTGCTGCAGAGACCATTTCTGCAGCATGAAGAAGCTCTAAAAGCTCCCATCTATGACTGCTGCATCTACTTTCCCTCTGCAGAGCCTCAATGTGGGTCTTCTGACTAATTTCACCTATAAGTTACAGGGCAGCCCCTTTCTGAAAAAAAATCCACACAGTTCAAAAGTTTTCCCTTTTATAGCACTGAGTTTTCTCAATTCTTTACTGAAAATAGCTCTGTTTAGATTTTCATAGAGCAAGTCCAGCAGTATTTGTACAGCTAACAAGTCAAGCCATGAACATCGGTGGGTTTTCCTCTCCAGAAGAAAGGTCTATAAGTCTGGAGACTTGTATGCTTTTCCCAACTCTGCTGTTTACTCTCCGTGTGACCTTGGGCAACTTACTCAACCTCTGCATGCCTTCATTTTTGAAATTACAGGTCAGCTGTAATATTGGACGAGTGATATTTCTGAGATCTCTGGATGAAAATACTGAAGTTCTAATTATTTTGTATTAAAAATATTTGTATAATCAGACCTGATTTCACTGAACATTATTTTACATGTATATGTCACTGTATTGCTAACAATCCTATGATACCATATCGTGTATCAGATTCAAGAGGGATTAATAGCTGAAAGCAATTTTTTCCCTCACAATTCTGCCAAACAGCACCAGGGAAAACTGCATATGTACACACAGAGATACTGTGAAACCGCATCTGAGAAGAATGAGTTTAATTCAAATAGTTTTCAAAAACAGCAATTCCAATTGTTGTAAATGGGAGAATCCCTGGAGAAGCAGATGTTAGTTCTACTGATAAACAGTAAAACATCTGAACAAAAATCTTGTAAATATGAGCAAACTTCACTGATGGAGTGAAAGAACGAAAAAGCTACTGAGGCTGTCATTCAGCTTTTCCAAATAGTATCATGTGTGTCATTAAAAAAGAAATATTCTCTTAAATGCCTGTTATTTAGTTTTGAAATGAAAAATATCGAATAGTTAAACTTTATTAAGTGTAAAATTGGTTTTGAGACCACGTGTGAAATGTTACATACGGGAAAGCAAACTTGAGGAAGTGCTGAAATCAGCTTACTCCAGAGATGTTAAAAATACCAAAGCTAAAAGGATGTTTTTAAGTGCAGCGAGAGCTTATGCAATGATGATCTCAGAAGAAGGATGACTGGGGGATGTGATTTGATTAAATAACTGCAACGTCATACTGATTACAAGATATTCTGTATGTCAAATATAAAGGGGACGTAAAGTGGGAGAGCTTTCCAGCCCATATAAGGCATCTTTACATTGCCAGAAGTGCAAAAGGGCATTACCGTAAAGGCCCCTCCAGTATATTGTGGCTCACTATATCATAGAACCAGCTTTTCACTTTATCAAGTGCACAGTAGAGCACCGCAGAAAGGTCTGCCAATTTTCATCTTGGTGTTGCAAAGGAGCAGTATGACTATTAAATAATTATTGTCAACAAATGATAAATGATTTCGGTAACTCTTCAATTGTTGTCCAAGTACACTGTTTCACAGAGCTCTGTCAATTTCTGCAGTTTGCTGGGCTAGCTTTTCAGATGGAGTGCCAATATGCACATGTATCGTAAGCTATAACAATGTACTGTACTTGATCCACCAAGATAGGTGTAGGACTGTAGTGCAACTATACCAATAAGGTGAGTAAACTTCAAATTGGTACTGTGCAAATGGTAATACTTTTTAAAGAACTATATAAGCTTTCTACACTTTTAAGCACATACTGAATTTAGTCGGCCAGATTCTCTCTGCTCAGTGCAAGAGAAGGGGAGGGGCACCAGGAGCCATTTATACTTCCCTGAATTCTCAGAGTCTTCTTTCATCTGTACTAGCCTTGGAAATATATAGAGCAGCTTCAGGTCTGCTCTAAATTCAGCCACAAGTGTTGGGTCTTTAAAAGGACTCTACATCTCTGGACAATAGGCATAGAGGAGTTACACCAGTTGAGAATGTGGCCCATTAGTTTTAAAGCAAGAATCTATATATTTCAGTTCCCATGCAGATTTCCATGTTATTGATCCATAGAGTTTATGGACATAAGGGACAATCAGATGATCTACTCTGGCCTATATATATTTTTAGAGATAGAGAGTGATTTAAAATATTGGTGCATAGCACTACTTCTTAATCCTTCAAAGGAGCACAGTGCTAAATTTTATCCTAACGAAAGTTACAAAAAAGTAACATTCTATTTATTGTATCCCCTTTTATAATATATTTCTTCATTACACATTTTGTTGAAATAAATTAGGGCTCCATTCAGAATAAATTTGGCTCCATAGGTGTAATAAAAATTTAACTGGCTCCAGCCAACCCATTACCTTCCTTAGATGCTTTTCTTCAGCTATCTATTGTCATATGACAGTAGTGCAGGTATGCCCACTGGAGCCCTCTAAACAGACTAGACTAGGCCCCGATTCTGTAAAGCTTTATGCACATGCTTAACTTTATGCCTTGTAAATAGTCTCACTAAGTCAAAGGAAGTACTCACATTTCATAAAGTTAAGCATGCATATATATCTTTGCAGCTCTGAGACATTACATTTAAGACAAAGCAGAGCACAAAGGGTAATCTTAGCTACCAGCAACAAGGATGGCTACAATAGGGCATGTCTTTGCCATTAAAATAATTGTGATTCTCTGGCACATTAGCAAAATGTGGCTAAATCTCAGTAAATATTTTTGAAGAAAAAAAATCTTAGGTTTCAGGCCACATGTTTAACATGTAATTGTAACAGATTTTACAATAACAAACTACATTGGTAAACTACACTGTGACTTGCAAGTGTGACATTAGAAGAAGGACAAGGTATTTTAAATGTGTGAGGCTATAAAGATATTCACCATCTTTAATTACCCTTGACTAGAAGGAAAAGTTGCCATATCTTATTGGTAATCAACTCCATTTCAAATGTCAAATCACATTGGGTTATTCAACAACTCATCATGGGATGGGCTGAAAGTCATCTCATTTCTCCAGAGACTTTAAATTGCAATTAAGGCTATTGAAAAAAATCTGGCAGATTTGTCTTCTGAAGAAGACCTTATTGAGAGTTATACAAAAGCTATAGAATTCATACTCATGCTGATAGAATGTGCTCTGTTTGCAATTCATTCAACCTTTTCCCTGATTTTGATGTATCTTCACAGAAATTTCCCATAAAACAATTGTTCTAAGGTACTAAAACCAGGTATTTTTTCCCTCTGTCTATTGGCAAACTGCGTATTCTATCTCTCCATTTCCCAGTCTCAGTCAAACTGCAGGGTACTAATAAAACAAGTCATGACTAACAAATTAAATTTCCTCTGTATTAATCTTAAACTCTGTGAGATTTATCAGGGTCTCTGATTCTTGGTTATAATGTGAGCAAGTATTCCTATCTAATGATTACATACATCACCAGGCGATAAAGTTTTGATAACAGATCTGTTGTTGTACCACAGCAATAACAACAACATTTTGAGGTGAGCGTGACTCATTCTGGTCATGCCTCAAGGTTTCATTGTCCTGGATCAAAATATATATTATTATTTACATGTTCTGTAATTTCTATTTACCCCAAAATGCACAATTAGTCATTTTGTGGGACTTTAATATCCTCCATTCTATCGGGGTTCAAAGAGTGCCAAAAGTCACAGTTCTAACAAGTTCAAAGATGCTGTACAAATGCAACTCCAGTCCCTAACCATAGTTGAGCTGCATCTTTTTGAAGATTAATTCATAAAATGCAACATGAACTATCCGAGTATATAACAGCTTATGTTAAATTTCTTGGATCATACGAAGACTGACTCAAAATTGACCTGAAATCCACACAGTACTGAGGATAATGGATCCAATCCAGTGACCGTTACTCATATAAGTAGTCCCTTCATATAAGACAAGTGACTTAATAGACATCAATGGGCAAACTTGAAAGTGTGAGTTAGGGTTGGAGGACTGGATCTAGTGTATAACTGTACAGTTACCACAGACTCACTCTCAACTTATACTTTCCTTTATTTTACTATTGGCTTTCATTTTTTTCATGTATTATTTATGAGTTTCGGTTGACTATTGTGTTACTTATATTTTTTGTGTGCAGGTTAAAACCTATGACAGATAAAATGTACAACCCTAATTCACGTTGTTGAGCACTTTCATTGGCTCGATTTTGCCACCCTTACATATGTTAAGTGCCCCTTACTCCTCAAGGGATAGCCTGCTGTGCATCAGTTATGCACTGACTTCACTTAGAGCTCTTCCTGGGGGTGAGTGTTCAGTATAAGGATTGCACAGTTTAGCCCTGCACTTGTACTTTCATCTTCATGGTCACAATTCTGATTTGCACTAGAGCGCTGTTGTGCCACTTTGAGAGTGTAAAGAGGCCTTAAAGTGCTTGTAAGCACAACTTGTGCCCACTTTAAGGTCCAGATAGTCAAGGTCAGAGCAGTAAAAAAGAGGCTTTAGTATCAGTGAGAATAAGGCCCACTGTGTGAGTGCTATACATCTTATTATGGCATCTCAAATTAGTGAAAATGTTTCTAAACGTGTAACTAAAAGATTAATGTGATTTAAAATATGCTTGGGATAAAAGCTGCATGTAAGGAGAAGCAGTGTCAAAAAGTAAAAGAAAAGCATCACAAAACCCATTTTATTTGGGAGGACCACTGAACCAAATTTATGAAACTAGGATTTTAATGAATTAAATGTCATTCTTATTTATTATGTGCTAATTTCAAATTTTACTGAAAAGTAATATTGAGAATTATCACATTTCTACACTTCTAGAAAAACAGCACTTCATATGTTCTGAACTATGCTATTATCTATACATGTGCTACCTTTCTCTAAAAATATATAAATTTGGTATTTGCCAGTAGAATTATTACAATTTAAAAACGGATAAATAATGACTAGTAATGCCATTTCTTCATTAAAATTCCACAAAAGAAAAATATATACTCGTTATCCCTCTCATGAATTCAGCCCATTGAAGGGTCATAAATAATTGTGCTTCACAATTGTGTCTAATTAGCAATGAACTTAATCCAATGCATCCAGAAGCCTGGAGCAAAGGAATCTTTAGTTTGCTTTATGTCACACTCTCAGTGACAAAGGTCTGATTTCAGAATACACCTTTGCTGATAAGAGCTAATGATGGATCTTCAAAGATTAGTGTCACATACAAATGTCAGATATTGTCATTTAAAGAACTGATTCTTAGCCACTCCACATGTGGAACTTAGAGTTAGCTCAGTAGGAGTTTAGCAAATGTAGTGGCTACTAAATGGGTCTTTAAAATACTACTTTATAATGAAAAATTAGCCAGAGATGTACATGTATTTTACTCCATAATGCAGACTGTCCTGCAGTGCTGTTATGTTATTCCCAGAAGTATTGCTTTCTGGGATTACTCCTTGGAATCGAGTTAAAGCATTAGCATCTCTTGTGGGGAGTGGGAATTCCAGCAAGAAAGGGTTGTGTAAAGGTACAAAACGGCACTTCCTTTATCAGCTTGGTGCAGTACCACCATATTTGGAGAGTCATTGCTCATATTTTATTCATTGTACAGGGCTAATCTATTAGATCTGACACTGTGTGTGTGTGTATTTGTGTCCATGTTTTTTTTCCTAGAAGAATTTGATAGACACAAGCAGGAAGTTTTAGAAAGAAATTGAGGAGTAGAGCTGACTGAAAAATAAGAGAACAAAATTGGAGATGTTTCATTTTTTATCCATTGTTTGTAAAAATTGGTAATTTTGATGAAAAAAATCTAATATTAATATTAAATTTTAGAAAATGTTGACAACTATGTTGAAGAATAATTGCAGCCTGTCACTTTTCTGCTTGGCTCCTCTTCTTTATTCAGAAGGAGACAATATAATTTCTTCTATATGCATCTGACAAAGGGGTGAATCATACAAGATCTTGAACAAGTTGACAGAGTTTGGTTCAAAGCCACTCAACACAATCAAAAGCCTTCTTGGCATCACCAAGAGAGGATCAGTGGAATGTTCGCATAACTATGTGTGGTTCATAAGATGAAAGGTCATCCCAGTAGCCTCACCTACTATAAATACTACTGATTCTGACTGATTGGAGTAACTGAAAGCTCATAGTGACTTCAATGGCAGCAGAATTGGATCCTAAATCTACAAGACAGGAGGGAAATTGATAAAAATGTTACATTGAATAGTCAATAAGACATTCAAAGCTGTCTTCACATCACTCAGGATAATATTGTATTAAATATAAAATCTCTTTATAAACCTGCCACAGGAAAGGGAAACATTTCTAATGAAAAACACCAACATTTTAGGAAAATCCACTCTGAGGCGCATTGGGACCTGGAATCTGATGCACCACTGTGTTACTCCAGGTTTATGATGGTATAATTCCATTGAAAGTGAAATTATATCAGCATAAACCTGGAGTAATGCAGAGATGAATCATATGTCTACATCATCTGGCTGATTGTTAATCTCAGTTTCCCACCTACCATCATTCTTCTGGTCTCTGATTTTGCGGTGAAAGTTTTGCAGTGTTAACTAAACAGCCAAAACTAAAAATAAGTTAAACTATATCTTCATTTTATTTTTTACAAAATGCACTCTATCGTTTTGTTAATAACTCACATTAACGTGCAGTGCAAAGAGAGCATTGTGCTCTGTCTTTGTTATTTCAAAGCTCAAGATCTCATGTATTCTTTCCTTCAGAAAGTTGTTTGGTGTTCTGGTGAAAATCTAAGAAAATGTTCTTTAAAACCATCTCAGTCCTTTTAATCCGTATCCTAAATTCTACTTGCTCCTTTTGTTCTTCATTAGGTTTATAGCCTCTTATCCTCTACTTGTCTTTTCCTTTCTATTCACTCACTGAAGTGGATTGTTTAGTCTCTTTGGATTTCCACTTTTCTTGTGGTGAAACTTGAATATCAATAAGCAGGTGACAATAAGGTGAATGTAAAGAAAAAAATGACCATGTGCTTACTAGATATTTCTCACCTTCTAGGCATATTCTTATGCCTGGAAGCATCATGAGATGCTTAGAGAATAATATATATTTGAACATTTCTCTCTTAGTGTGGATTCTCCATTACTGGAGATTAGGTGGTATAAAATTTAAGCTAGAAATACAAAATGGCCTATATCACTTTCATCTCTGAATAATTGTAATGTCTATGGTGTCTATCACATGCCTGTACTACTGCTCCCCTCTACAGATTCGTCTTTAAGCTTGATGAAAATCCTAAATATAGTCATTGTTTTTGTCTCTTCCCAACTAGTCAGTCATCAGTAATGCTGTCATCTTTGTTCTTGGTACATTTTCAAAGGGGCTTAAGCTCTTACTCTCACTGATTTGATGTTATCTGATTCTTAAACCATCGCCAGCTATGAAACATCTAAGTCTGTTATGAATAGTCATTTAAACAACCAGTACTTCTTTATGAGACACCAGCAGGTTATTTGATTATATTACAATCACATGCCTTGGAACTGAACTTTCCTGTTACCAATGAAAAGCAGAGGAGGGGGAGGAGGAAAAAGATTTTTGCTTTTCTTAGGGAGGTTTTTTTTTTTAACTTATAAGACTTATACAGTGAGCACACTAGACAATGTCTTTGTTGAATTTATGCCATCAAACAGTTTAACACAAAACATAATATATTTTTAACTGGCATTATCTTAGAAAACAAAGACAGAATCCAACAGATTTCCTAAGTAAAAGCCTCTCATATCACAGCTTCAACTAAAATAAACATCCCTTTTGTTTTTCCTTTATACCCCAAAGAGCAAAGAAAAGGCGAAAAAAAGAAACTCCCCGATGGACCAAATTTACCTAAAAAAACAGCACAGGACATCATTAGAAAGATACCTGCTCATGCCAAATTAAGAAAGAGTGACACTGACAGTCTCATGTCATCCTATTTCAATCCTGAAACATACAGATCCTTGGATGAGTAAAAACTGTAAAATAAAACTGTAAAATGGCTCTTTTGACATAGGGATAGGATTAAAGATCACTTACAGCCTTACTGTGTCTGAGTTCCCCATCTCTAAAATGAGCATAATAGTACTTCCCTACCTCACAGGGGTGTTATTGGCATAGACCCACAAATACATGGAAGGTGTTTAGATACTACATTGATAGAGCCGTATAAATAGGTAGACAGCACCTTACACCATTTCATTCAGGACACATCCTTACATTATCTACCTCTGGCGTGAGATGTAGGTGTACAAATATATTGTAGTGGCTTACTACTGTTGTATGGGATTTTAAATCTTTTCCATTTAGACATTTACAGAAACTTGTCAAGCATGCCACACATAGCAGCCACCACTAAAAAGTCAACATTTACAAACTGTTGCCACACATCTGTCATGTCACAGTTATTTCTGATTTGAATTTTAGGGAAATACTACAGAATCTTATAAAGCACAGTGATCTTTGATTGGTGTTCACTTTTTAATTAGCACCATGATAAACTGAATAACTAACTAGATAACTAACTAAATATTGTCTACATGCCTACAGGGCAGGCATGGGGGGCAAGGAAAGGATGGCGATCAGGAAGGTTGCCCTGATGCCAGCTTCTGGGGGCACCAATTCAACCTCTGGGTCTGTGGGCACACTGCACATCATTCAAATGTTTAGCCTTCTGTTTTTTAGGGAATTTTGTTTGTTTTTTTTACTTGGCCACTCAGGGGGTGCCAAAAATGTTTTCCAAACTGGACCTGGCTTGTCCAATAACTACTGGGGAAATATTCACATATTCTCACCTAGATTTAGCTTGCAAACATGGATGTGTAAGATATGTATTTGCATATACAAAGCACGTAAAATCTATGCAAAATCTATTACCCATTTGCACCCATGGTTGTCTGGCTGCATATGACTATGTAAAGTCTTTGTTGTTGCAACTTAGATGCAGAGCTCTGAAAATTTGCCCCTAATGTCTAGTCACCAGTGAAACTGAAATGAGGCCAGCTCCATGCAAGATGCTTTCTGATTTCCTTGAAATATACTCAGCACATTTTTAAATGATTTTAATTCTACAGTACTTTTAATATAACCCTTTAAACATGAGGGAACACAAAAGGGAAGGTTAATTGGAATGGCTAATTAAACATAGTGAAATTAAAGAACTGGAACACTGGGAGTTTGTTTTGATATTTAGCAACTTCTCATAACCCTAAGGACATTGATTTAGCCCAGGGTCTGGTATTGTTATAAATTGCCATGTAGCCTGGAGACCCAAAGGAGAGACAAAAGGGTTGAGAGCTTGTAACAACTGATTCCCAAAGGAGCAGTAATAACAATTATAAACCACATTATTATTTGTATTACTTAAAAATAAATCCATATTTCAGGTTTTAGTCATTTTATACGGATCAACTAGGCTATGGAGTCAGAGACAGTTTGCAACCAAGGCAAAAAGGATCTCAGGATCTAAGAGGCAGATTTCATATGTCAAAAGACTGTCATCTTTGGACCAACAGCCACAGACCATTGTTTTTCACTGCATAGTTCCCAAATGATTTGAATGACTTTAACAAAAATCTGGGAATTCCCCCAAGGAGGTAAAGGCTCAAGGCCTAAGACCTTAAGGGGCTGCACTCAAAAAGAGCAGAAAGGAGTCAAACATGCTACTATCCCTATAAGCAGGACACTCACTTTGGACTAGATTCTGCCACTCCTGCTCATGTTTACTCTGTGAGTAGTCACACTGATTCTGGGCTCTCCATGGCCTATTACCACTATCGAGATGTCAACTCCTGCCTCTGACTGGCCCATGATGCCAGTCTCCATTGTGCACTTGTTACATTTTCAAAGAAGCACCTTATACTTTCTCCCCTGCTGCCTCTCATGGTTGGGAGAATCTCTCCGTAAAATCCTTCAAATCTCTATATTTTCCATAAAAAAATACCCCTCGTCAATAGCTAGGTTCATTGTTTCCTTGTACTCTTTTATCTGTCTGTATCCATGCATTGTATCTTACCATATTCTCGATTGTAAGTTCTCTGGGGCAAGGGCTGTCTTTTTGTTCAGTATTTGTATAGCACCTTGCACACTGAGGCCCTGCTCCATGACTAGGGTGAGCTATGGAAATAATAGACTTCTTGATTAATTGGCAAGTCCAAAAGATTGGAAAAAAAATCATTTGGGGTCAAAGAGACAACAAATGTTTTCAATTTGGGGGGCAAACTCACAGGTCAATATAAATTTTGTTTCATTTGACCAAAAATAAAATGTTTCATTTTTATTTCAAGCCTTTTGAAACATTTTTGCATTTTAAAAATGAAATTGAATAAAGTTTCTAAATGAAAATCTGTTTCAAATAAAAAATTGAAGCATTTAATTTAGAAAATGTCAAAAAGAAACATTTTGACCTTTTCAGAACTTGTTTTTATATAAACAATTTGGTGTTGCCAAATCTGCATTCTTCACCACAAAAATTTTAGCTGAAAAACTGCACCTAGGATCTACAGCAATACAAATAATAAATAACATCAATAACAACTAAGATAGTCAAAGGAGTTTATGGGTGACAGAATCTAGCTCAATGCAAATTACCTTACTCTCCTGTTACTATTGCTGAGACCAATTCTGCTACCCATTGGGTATTATCTTACTGTGCAAACGTCCCACTCATTTCAGTGGAATTACATGTGGGGTAAGGTTGCTCCCAACATGAGTAACGATGGCAGAACATTCGACCAAACTCTGCGCACATAACAATGTCAGTCTTGCAATTGGATCTGTGTGTGAGGATCCTTATGCCCCTGGAGAGTTTCATTGAAATCAACAGGGCTCTGCCTGGGTGCAAGGTCCACTGGTTTGTACATACAGTACTACTGTTTTCTTTCTATGATACCTTCAATAAAGACCCAAAGATGGGTAAAAGTGAAAGAACAGGTCCAAACACCTTTGAACATTAGGTATATTTGGATTGGGAACAGAATTGAGAGGTTTAGTTCCCATCTCCACAAAGAAGCTCTACTGGTGTGTTCAGGTATCCAAATGAATCTCTCTCTTGCTACACATAATTGATTCCATGAAAAGATAAATAGCATTAAAGGGTCACATGACCCAAAATTCCACTTTGAAAGAATCTGTAGAAAAAGATATTCTGACACCTGCTAAATGCTGGCCCATTGAAAGAAGTTAGGCCTGTGGTACATGGTATTTACTGCCCTCCCTTCCCATTGCATGTTATTTACACAGAAGCTACAGATGTTTTTTGGGGGACCCTGAGTTGGGGCCCCAGTACAATGGTCCCCCCTCTCCCCACTGGTCTCATCAGCCCTGCATAAATATGAGTGCATGCAGATCTACAAGTATGCTGTTTCCATAACACTTACAATTGCCAGAGAGCAGTGTCAAGAAGGCTTTGTCCTCTATAATGAAACATTTAACTGAAAACGTATCACTAACAATCAAATGTTATATTGAGTGAAACCCCACTGCAATCCAAAAAATCAAGGACTTATTGCTGAGATGGCTGACAAATTACTTCCCATTCCTAGATTTTGCAAAGTTTCATCACCATTGCATTGCAAAAGATTTCCACGGGAACTGCAAATCATCCCTGCAAGATTCTGCAGGAAAGGACAACTTTCCAGCTGTCATTGCACATTTAGAAACATAGAAAACGGCTTGGCAATGATTACTTTCACTTTAATTTGTTTCACTCTAATTTAAACTGGAGCAGATTCTGCTCTCAGATACACTGATGTAAATACAGAACAACTCCATTGATCTCATCCCAGTATATATGAGAGCAGAACCCAGGAGAGTGTATTTAAATGGATTAATCAGAGCAAGTTAAATCACACAAAAATAAATGAGAAGAAAATTTCTGCACCCATTTTATATGCAGGTCAGAATTTGGAGATTTGTTCTAGTCATTTGCTAGTGTTTTAGAACTAGGAAATAATATCTGAGAATTCTTTTCTCTTTCTTGACAAAAAGCGCTAGTCAAAAATTGGGAACCAGATGGCTGCTTATATATTTCCCTTTTTTATTTACTGCAATACTAAAGCCACTATAAAAAAGCAAAGTTGAACAGACAGAGCTAATAATATAATCATTCAAAACACCTGCAAACAGTGCAGATGGGCAATTTCTGTCTGCAAAATCATCAGTGAAAGACCGCCTTCCCATATGGGCAAATCTAGCTGCCTCAGAGCTTCCTAAGCTCTGTCCCTCACCTTAAGAAAACCTGCATTGAGCATATGCAGCCTTTTTATAGCAGAGCAGAAGTGTCTGGATCTGCCTGTTTATTTTAGTTAAATATAACTTAAAGTACTTATACCCTTCTATCAGTGCATTTGATTTGTCCACTGCATGTCCCAAAAGGGCAGAAACCATGGATTTAAAGGCAAAAGGCAAGCAGTAGAAAAGCAAACAGCTTTTTATCAGGCAGAACATTTGCAATTATTAGTGAACCACACACCCAAGTTTCATTCCTAAATGTGAACAACCAAACAACTGTAGAACAAGGGGTGTGTGTGTGGGTGTGTGTGTGTGAGAGAGAGAGAATGTTGTTTCATTTTTATTTAAAAAAACCCTCATCCTGGCATCACTGTTGTGTTTCGTCTCTGATGCTAATATATGTCTAGGGATGGAAAATGAAACACAAAGCATTCTGGAGATAATGCCAGGGCTACCCATTGATTCTGCAAGGTGGATGGCCTGATTACATGCTGCAAGATCTTTCTCACTTACCAGCTTTTCTTTACTTGAAGTGTCAGACTCACTTCAAACCTCAGCCAGTGGGGAGCCTACCAACTGAGCTTCCCAATCAGAGGAGTGGTGACGGGAATTGAACCTCTTCTGAATTCAGTACAGCATAAGCAGCCTTTGTGGCCCTGAACTTCTCATTTAATCTTTTGCCCTCTAATTTATATGAAATATTCTCTGCTAATATTAAATATTATTTTTGAGTTTGAATAATTAAGAAACCTTCCCATTTCAACTCCAATATTTTACACTAAACTTTTGTAGTTAAAAATGATTCCCCTCGATGATGTATTATGCTGTGTAATACCGTGAAAATGAAAGCAATGATGATCTCAGCTGAGTGAAAAATTTGCAACAAATTATTTATTTGACACATTGAGTCTCTATTGTGTCTTTGCTCTCTACATTAAGAACATGGGGAAATGACACAGACAGTTAAATTCAAAATAATTATGTTTACTAATTATATATAAACATACAAGGGCCAGTTTTATACACACGCACACAACAGTTCAGAGTTGCCCTGTTGGCTTCTGTTGGCTTCTGTAATAGAAAACAGAGAGCCCCACCAGAGGGTTCCCAAAGTAGTTAAAGAGATACTACCTAATTCCTATATAGTACAATCCCATTTCTGGTTCTGGAATATCCCTGAGCAGACCATGATTTCCTGGAATTGTTTCTGTCATTCCAATTTATTCAACAAATACTCTTTTTAATTATTTATTTTTGCTGTATAGATTAATTGTGGATACTTGAAATTCAGGCATGTGGTTTAGTTACAGCCAGTCAGATCATTCACATTTTTTAAAGGTTCCCTGACTGGACAAGTGTACATTGGCTAAAAATAATGTATACCGCAGCAAAATATCCCAGTAATGCTGCTCACCACAGCTAGGCACAAATTCTTGTGTATGGGAGGTAAGGCCCTAGCCCTTCAATAAACTCCTCCTTGGGCAGACTCCGTGGTTCATGCACATGCAAGGGTCTGTCTACAAGGAGCTTGTTGCAAGAACAGGGCCTTGTTTTTCATTTTCTTCAAATACATGTGCAACTCTGAAATTTGCTTCCTGCAAATATTTCCACCAATGAAAAATGATTCTTTGAATATTCAGGGGAAGGATACAAAAGGGGCACGAACAGGGCCAAAATAAACTCATTAAAAGTGACCGCATCCACAGAAAATGCTCATTATGTGCCTAGCTGTGGTGAGCAGCATTACTGGGATGTTTTGCTGCGGTATACATTATTTTTAGCCAATGTCACCGGTTTAACAAAACTCTTAAAATGATGAAATTAGGGAGAAAAAAAGCTAGCCAGGTGAAAGACACCCTGCCTGCATCATATTGATTTAAACTGTATGAAAACCAAGTCTCCTGTGCTTAGCAATATCATTGGAGACTGCAGATTTTATAATTCCAGCTCTTGTAGGCAGGAAAAAAAGATGTAAAGGCTTTGCTGGGGCCTCCTATAGTGCAGTAGCTGTGTTATTATTATTAAACATTCTCCTTTCACAGTTTCCCGGGTTTCCTAAATGTAACAATAATTTTAATAATTACAAAACTGAGAATACTTTTTCTGTAACTGACTGTTCCCTGTTTTCCTCCAAGCTAAAGCTCTGCTTTCATGTAATACATAAAAGAGCAACATTGCTCTGATGAACTAAGACACATGAAATATCTAATTAACATTAAAATATTGTCTCTCGTCATTAGCTTCATTTGCACTTTAAGTGCCAGATCTTGAGAGAGAGGTTCAAAAGCAGTGACCTGACCCTTGCACAAAAAAAGTAAAGAAAGAACTGTATATGTAAAACTGTACATACAAACAAAGCTGGTTCCATTTGTATAGTTTTCCTCAAATTATAGATTTAAAACAAGACTTTCTTTAAAGAAGGGAATATTCCTGTTTTTCATTGGCTTTTATTTCAGAAATTCTACCTCCACTGAACCATAAGAGAATAATAATTTTTGGTGCTTAGAGTGGCAAGTGGTCAAGGTGAATGTAAGTGAGATAATATCCATCTCTTCATTTTTCTCAACTCCACATCAAGATAGACTGGGAGATCGACCTGCTAAATCAACGGCAGAGTGCTCTCCAGTTGATTCCAGTACTCCAGCTCCCCGAGAAGAGTAAGGTACGTTGACCAGAAAGCATCTCCCGTCGACACAGCATAGTGAAGATGCCGCAGTCAGTCAACCTAAGCTACGTCAACTCCAGCTACATAATTCACGTATCTGGAGTAGTGTAACTTAGTCAACTTACCCCGGTAGTGTAGACAAGGCCACGCTGTAGAGCAATTGGCCAGAATAGCAGAAGCTGATTTCTTCGCATTAGTTTTCAGCCACGAAGAGAACTTTTATTTCTGGTTGGAAAGGTGGAAATTGCAAACCACACTCAAGGTTGGTCCATGACAGGCTGGCGGGGATGTTCCAGGAGTGATACAGCTAACATGCTACGTCTGGGGACCAAATAGGAGTTAGTAAAACACTTGGTCTCCACTAGTCTGGGAAACAAGGCACCCCAGTACTGCAAAGGCTGTAGCACTAGTCTATATTCAGTATGTACCAAAGATACAGGACTGTGCAGTGCTGAAAACAGCATTGTCCTGCTTCTGCTGGATAACAACAATCAAATCCTTAATTATTAACAATTAAACCTTCATTAGAATTTGGACAATGTCGAGTTTCCACCAAGCTCATACGTTACAATGATTCTGCTGTTAGGTGCATGCCCAGTTCACTTCCGTCTTTCATGATGATTGAATTTATCTAGTTGCCTCAGACAGGTGCAACAAACACGGCACTGCAGTGATCACCATCAAGACCAGTCCCCTGCTGAAGAAAGAAATTGAGATTGGCTTCATGGAGGGGCCCTTGGCCCCAGGAACTGGGGCCAAATCAGAAACCGGGGTGAAAACTGCCTGGTTGGATTGTCCTTGCTTGGTAAATAAGCCAGCTTGTTGAGTCTAATTGATTTATTAAAACAGATCATCTTTTGTAATCATCCGGATGGGAGCAGGAAGGCAAAGGAAGATCATTATTTTCATTTTAAACTGACCAGTTTGTTAATTGGGTTTTGATTATTAATGTTGCTGGGGAGGTTTGTGCCAAATGAGAGCAGCATTTTTTGTACCTGGCACTAAAGTATGCCAGCTCCCTTTGCGCCGCTGCTTCATTGCAACATCAAAGCACAGTCTGCACAAAGCAGCATGGAAATTTGTGTGGACACTTTCCAGCATAAGAACTGAGCTGCAACATTCTGATTTGGATTTTTCATCTCCCCCAAATTCTGGGATGTTTGGATCCAGCATTTTGATTTGGCTCCTTCTAGAGGAAGAGTCTATCAGACTCTGAACACTCTGACTTCTGAAATGTTGTGAGTGTTCAGATGCGAGGCTTTAGTTCTCACCCATCTCCAGTAACA
This sequence comes from Mauremys reevesii, assembly GCF_016161935.1. NCBI lineage: Eukaryota > Metazoa > Chordata > Testudines > Geoemydidae > Mauremys > Mauremys reevesii. Next base: position 23,388,342 of record NC_052638.1, on the reverse strand, counting down.
ATTCCTCTAACTCACTCACTCTAAGGGCACTATGAACAAGGAGAGAGTGGCAGGGAGGTAGCGAACATAGGGTGAGTTAGCAAGTTTGTTTGCTGGCTTCCTCTCCCTTGACACCCCCCAAGCATTCAACAAGATACAATTTTCATGCAAAGAATCTACTCCCATGCTGCAGTACAATACAGACTTTTAGAACATTCTGATTTGTCTTTGTGCTCAGATTGTTTTATGGAATCTCTTTTAATCTCTCTTAAAATTTATTCCTCCTTGGTTTGATTGGAAACCCAGGAGTTTAAAATGAGATGTGCTATACTGTCCCCATTCACTTGGCCAGCAGAGTTCACATATGTTGTTCATTTCTAGTCAGGGAAATCTGTTACTGTGGGTGAAGGAACTCCATTACCCTGAGGGGAGGGTATCCTGCTGTGAGCTAGCCAAGGAATGGCACTTGCACCAATTGCAAAGACATTTGTTTTCCATCCAGGGCTAGAGGAAAGATGTTTGTTATATTGAAAGAGGCAAGGAAGAGCAGGGGAAAATACACACATCGTTCAGAAATGTCATTCACAATGTTTTCTGTAATTTCCTTGTATTAAAGCTTCTTTTATCTAGAGATTAGGATTAAATGCCAAATGTCTAAAACTAATCGTGTCAACATAATTCTCTCAATCTGCAGACTTCTCAGTTGCATTGCAGTTATCCCTTTCCACTTGTAGGTCAAGATCCTATGGGTGAGCTTTTCAAGCCTGTAGTTACTGCATAGTTCTTTTTGGAGTCCAGTAATGCCTAAAGCAATTGCACCTTAAAATTGCGATGTAATTGCAAACTTGACCTCTGACAACTGACCTTGCAAATCTATTCATTTCCAAACCAGTTATGACTTGTTGGAACTGAAATGTTTTGGTGCAGATCAAAGTCACTACCCAAGAATAAAATGCCAAACAACGGCTTTTGCTGAATCAAAGGCACAAATGGAAATTTAAAAAAAAAACCTCAAATATTTTTAAGATGATTATTAATTTTATAGCAGTCAAGTTTAGAACATGTTAAAAATCAATTGCAGTTAAAAAACAAACCATATTCTATGTTTAGTTAACACCAAGAATTTGACTTTGACCTACAGTACCAAAGCAAAGAAATTCACAGTTAAGACTACATACCTGTATCTAGTCAATACTCGGTTTTTGACTCACACTTTTATTTTTTTTACAAGGGTCTGTATGAAATCTTAAGTACCATATGTGCCAGGGAAGAAAAAGTCAACAGCAAAAATAACAAAAGAAATCTGCCTTATTAATAAGAGAATTTATACTTTGCACAATCTACTACAGGGTAATGGCTCCATCTGATTATTGATCTTCATTTTCCTTGGTAGTCCTGAAATTGTTCTTTTGAACTACTATAGCATGAGACGAAGATTGCGTTTTTTTCTCTCCTTTGTTGAAATATTTTGAGTTTGTGGCTCATTGAGCAGAGCATCATAAATTAATGCTAATGACATGCTTAGGAGCAAGTCTATTTGATTTAAAAAATATACACATACTTTTAAATATTTAAAATAAGGAATTTCATGGAGAAAAACATGCATTTAAATTAAATAACCATTACTTTTTCTAAAGTGCAAAACCAACATCATGTAAATATGACATATCTGGGTGTGTTATTATATAATCGGCATACACTGTTATGAAGATTAAACAAGCAATTGCCTGCACATTTTGCACGTGCTGTTGTGCGCATTAATGGCCTGAAAACATAGCTCAATAATTTTTGAGA